>NC_134487.1:101582901-101607901 GCF_040206685.1 Ascaphus truei | reverse complement strand
CCAGATGTGGCTCCCCGGCAGAGGTGTCATTGTCGGACGACGAAAGAGACAGCCTGTCATCGGTGATGATGTGCCGGCCGGCGGACCACCCCAGCGGTGAAAGACAGACGAGTCCACTTACCAGGGAGATGGAGCGGATGAGTCCGGAGACCCCCCGACAGCAAGTGCTGGTGTGACCTGAGCCGCGTAGAAGTCCCACGGCCGTGGCGACTCCCAGTGTTGCGGAGACGGGACCCGAGACTGCTCCTGGAGAACCGCACAGTATCGCGAGCCAGCGGATCGTAAGACACCAACACCCCCTTACTTCCACCAGGTGAAGGAGGAAGATCCTGGAGAGAGTATCCGAAGGCCTACCTGCTCGGCCGTGACCTCGCAGGTCCACCGCCGCCCCTTCCGGTGAGTGACGCACTTCCGGCGCGGACCCAGAGACGTAAGGAGACTCCGCAGAGACAGCCCATGACGTCACATCCGGGTCGACACGTAGCTTAGGCCCAAAGCCTTACTTGACTCCCTGAGGAGATCCGGTATAGAGGAGGAAGAGTTCAAGAGGTTCCAAGACCAAGTAGCCAAGAGAGGAGCTAGGCGATCCACCACAAGGGACAACAAGAGAACCCCTACAGGTCACGGCATTGCCCGACTGAGAGACACTATGGCGATCCTATGGTCACCGCCCCTAGCGCCATTGCCCCGGCCACTATCCCAGCCCCGTCATGTTCACATCCACCGGGTCCTAGTGGGGGTGAGCAAAGTGAGACGCCCAAATTTTCCACGGACTGGCGGGATTGGGCTTCCAGCGATGAGGGTTCTGATGAGGAGATACCATGGTCAAGGTGTATACCTGTACCTAACCCCACTCTATTTAACCCTGCACCTAG
The DNA here is from genome assembly GCF_040206685.1 of Ascaphus truei. Lineage (NCBI taxonomy): Eukaryota > Metazoa > Chordata > Amphibia > Anura > Ascaphidae > Ascaphus > Ascaphus truei. The sequence goes on along the minus strand of NC_134487.1, from coordinate 101,607,026 downwards.
AGGTAGGACCAGAGAGTCCAAGTCTTCTGACAAGGAGGGTTCTGTAAATTCAAAAGCACCCAGAATTAACCCCACAAGATATACACATGTAATTAGAGGTAACAGTAAAGGTTCACACTCCACAGATAGAGACCTCTGGTGTGTCCTCAAGAGATGAGTCTGAAGAGGGTATGAGTGTGTCATCCTCCTATGTAACTATCCTCATATGAGCACCTAGACAAATGGTGGGCACCCTTATTTGAGGGGTATGATAAAGGGATGGACCATACCAGGTTCATATTAATCAAGAATGATGTGGTAGATCACTGGTGGGATATAGGCACTTACTCTAAGAAGGAGGTTGCCGAAGAACTCTCTAAGAGATGGAGGGAAATCACTCAAAAGCACGTGACTCCCAAAGGCTCATCTATATTTTATGATGAAATTGCCCCTGACGAGCCTAACTACTGGGTACTGCCAGGCAAGGCTGGGAACAGAAAACTCACCAGGTTAAGTAGGGCTGATAGAGCTATTGTAGCAAGGTACAGACAGTCTCATGGGTATGAGTTCCCTTATGTACCAGAGCCTATCATGCAAGAGATTGAAGATCAAAGAGATACATGGCTCAGGGACGCAGTCATTGACTACCTGCGGTTAAAAAGCAGTAGTATTGCGTATCATACAGAAGAGAAAATCTGTTCTCATGAAAGTATGGAGTACAGGGAGAAATATATATATGCATAAAATTGTGTATAGGCCGGAGAATGGGCCTCTCCAATCTTACTTTGTGAAGGTCGTAGACCATAATGGATGGGAAATAAGGAAGCCTGATCCCGGCCATTATTATTAGTTGTGGATTCTCCATGTTGGGAGTTTCCCTTTGTTATTTTGCCATCCAAGGCGGGTGGGTGTACAGCCTGTGATGTATAAACACTGTATGATATTAACTGTCATTTGTATTTGTACAGGTTGTCCACCTGCAGGATGGCCCAGTAAATTTGGTCCAAGTTGGGACCATTGGATTCCAAAAGAGGGAGAGTGTAGCCCTGTGTGGTTTCGGCTATAGGTCTGCCCTCCTCCTGGCGGTAAACCCTGCATAAGGGCAGGTTGCCAGGAGCTATCATGGGTTTTCCCCACTTCATGCTGTGCAGTGAGTCAGTGAAGGCAGTGTCATCAGGCCCTGTGTCCAATTAGAAGACACAGGGGTGGTGCCTGCTGAAGCCACTTATTGCATAGTACTTCCTATTTAGGATAGTCTGTCCCTAGAGTGAGAGGGACAAGGTGACCCAGACCAAGCTGCCAGGACTGGCTGGCTTGAGGCCTCCCTACGGGGAGTGAGGGTATACCACATGCTCTTCCCTTATCCTCTTTTAGGATAGGAGGTAAGACCCACTCTCAGTGCCCTAGGCTGGGAGTGAGGTCAGGGACATCTTGGAGGGAGACAGCTTGCTGTATGATCTGGCTGCTGAATAGAAGAGACCAATAAAGAGATACTGCACTTTTACCTATACTCCTGTCTGAGAGTGAAGTATATCGGGAGGAGGGGAGACAACATTCTTTTGCAGATACTTTACCCCATACAGCTGGGGGCTGCACGAGATGGAGGTGCTGCACCAGTAAGTGAGATTGAGGCACAACCTCAGAAGCCTGTCCTGTTATCCCCCATGTCATCGCGGGAGACTCAGGGCCCCTGTTGCCAGCAGGTATGCACCACACTAAGACACATAGCCTGAGCAGTAGATTCCCAAGGAGACCCTATTACACATACATACATACACACACACACACCCCCTCCTCTACATTTTGGAGATGGGGGAAGTTCTGACAGCTCTAGGAAGGTCCAGCCCCCGGTGCTGATAGCCTCACCAGCGCACCACGTGACGCGTCACCGCTCGGGATCACAATCCTCTTGCATCCCCTGCCGGCTGACGAGTCACAGCGCTTAGTGAGTCTTGCAGTGAGGAGGGACTGGGGCCGGCTCAGGAGGAAGTCAGCAGCCGGTGAGTGACGCGCGCGCTCGGATGCAGCGGGACCTCAGCCTAACTTTGCATTAAAAGGAGTATATATGCCTTGGCAGAGACCTCCAGCCAATATGGGGCAGAAAGTGGGGCAATATGGGGCAGGAAGCCCAACAGCCCAACTGCAGCAGAATACATTACCTGGATCAGGGGTGCGCAAACAGGGGGCGCAGATGGTTGCAGAGGCCCGGCGCTCTTCCCCAAGGCATTTAAAGTAAATGACGGAGGATCGCGTGAGGCCTCTGCAACTTCACTTACCGGGATTCAGAGGCTTGGTGTGAGGCGTCGCCATGACAACGCGGCATCAAATGACGGTGTGGGGTCATGTGACGTTGCCATGGCGACACGTGACGTCACAAGACCCTGGCAAAAGAGGTAAGGGGGGCGCGAGCATGGTGGGGAGCAGGCAAGGGGGGGCACAGCTCTAATCGTTTGCACACCCCTGACCTAGATTATAAATTGGTGGAAAGAGTCACAAATGTCCAAATTCTATTTTTGATGGGGTTGTTTTACGGTGTTGAAGGCGAATTTATGGAGTCAAGCAGTGCTGCAACAGGCAATTCCAATTATAACCAATGTATATTTGTGCTGGACCGCAATGTTCTTTTAGCATTCAGTATATCATGGTTTATTGAAGAACATTTAAAAGAAAAATGCAGTTAAAGCCCTGGAACCGCCTGATAACGAGCATGGTGTTCGGTAGATGTTACATGCTTGAATGCTTTCACTTTTTGCAAACAGCGAATGTGCATGAAAAGCTGTTGTCCACTTGCTTCAGTGCCCTGTATTATGTGACATAGTCAGGACACGGCTCAGCTGCTCTACTGATATCCAAGGCAGCTACTTCAAACAGTGCCAGGAGGAGGCCACAGCAACGGTAGAAAAGGAGAGGATGAGAAGGGCAGAGCTCTGCCAAGGAAGCAGGAGGCGGCTCACGGTAGCATAAAAAACACTTTAATGTGTAAAAGGATCAAACATAGCCCCCCACAGCAGCAGCAGGTAACACACCTACGTGTTTCAGGCTATAAGCCCTTTATCAAGGTGTATAATGCTCCACAAACAAGCCGGTATTTAAATACAAGCGTCGCCCGTGCTAACGAGTGACGTCACAACCTCTAGCCAATCCGCTAGCACCTCCTACGTGCACACTTTCTAATGGGCAGGAGGAATTATGTCAATTTCAACAAACTTTATTGAAATACCAGCATGTCCCACTATAACATATAGAGTGTGTGTGAGATGTTAAAAGCACTCCGATTGGTTGTTATGTAGGGGCGCTCAGGTCTGCCTGGTGGATTGCACGCTGCTGATTGCTGCTTTGGGACTGCTCCTATGGATCTTGGAAGTTCACAGTGAGTTGCATTTATGGGGTGATACCCTAATTTTTCACTGTATGGGACAATTTATGTACTGCTTATTGGTGTTTTATGGCACTAGGTACTAGTCCCCTACCCCTATTAGGGCTATCAGAATTTATAGAAGCATATTTGGAGTGGTCCCAGCGCTATTCTTATACATTTAAAGGCTGGCTTATTCGGAAGCACTGGTTTTCTACATCACGGTAGAACAGGAGAGACAAATGGGACTATTTACTAAGGTCTCCTGGCTGCAAAACTGGGGCATAAACAGTGGAGAAAAAAGCAACAGATTTATCAAAGAAAGGGAATACAAATAAAAACAATCAACGTTTTTATTTACAGGAGAACGGATCAGCATCTTATCTAATTAATTATCATTGTGTGGGTTGTATTGATGCACATATTAAAGGGAAAAATAAAAAAAATTTAAACGGCAGCTTGGACTGCTGCTTTAAGGCCTATAGTGCCTGCGCTTGTTACGCCGTGTGCAGGTGCGGCAGTTATACTTGGCTGAGGTTAGTCAGCCTTTTTATAATGGTGCCCCGCGCGTGCGGTAGTGAGCATGGAACCGGCCGACAGGGGGGAAGATGAAGAAAATAAAGATTTTGCGCCGCTATCGGCGCTGAAATGTGTGTGTGTATGTGTGTACAGTATGTACAATGTTAATAAATAATTTATTAACGTATTTATTTATTTCAAACGTATTTATAACATACACACACACATACATATACATACACATACACATACATACACACAGTACCTCACTCGCTCACAGCATACACACAAAAAGTGTGCAGCACATGCACGCGCACGGCCGCACACACTATAATACAAGCCTAAGGCAGCACAAGAAGAGGCAGGTTGTAACATGGTAAGTATCCCGGAAGATGTGCTTGGAAGAATCAAAATGTAGCTTCGCTTACACCGAAGCTACAGTATGTCTGTTAAAATTGGATCATTTTGAACTATAAATCTAGCCCTGATCCTCTTGTAAAGCATAAGAAAATAATTACTTCCACAAGCAATACCAACTAAAACATTATCCCACTTAAGCATAGGAGATAGACAAAGGAGCTAGAGACAAAGTACTGCAAGGGTTGTGGGGAAACAGGACAGGCTTTTGCTTTTAGATGCAGCAGTTCAGACTCAGTGGTGCGAGCGCCTCTATCCACAGCAGGCTCCAGCATTGCTGGAGACAGTCCCCACTGTGGAACCAGTCTTCCATACCCCCCTGATGGACTGTAGACTTAGGCAAGGGGTATATAAAACAGAACTTCTTTATTGCATCCACTGCAGACAGTATGGTATTACAGTGGATACAGTTCTCTTTACACAGGTTCGAAACCTGTAGATGGTACCTAGGCCAATTCTTGGTCTTGAGGCCTGGCAAGCTGCCATGTACTCCTCCTCAGTCCCTGGTGGGGCTGCGGGTACGTCTCAAAGTTAGATTCGGGGATAGATGATATGACAGGCGGCTATTTTGGGCTATCTATGAAAGGATTCAGCCATAGATATTCAAGTATATACAAGGGTGGTTACGATATTTGTAAGGCCCTATTATGCCAGATAGACAAAGATATGGATCCATCTAGAAAGACATCATGTGTGATACCACATTCATGCTACGTGAAGGTGAAAGAAAACGGCGCTAACTCTATTAGTGTACACTTATGATATACAGTGAATAATTTAACCCAATCAATTGATTATTAAACAGTGATATTGTGCTCAAATAGCGTGAAAATATTAATATAAAGTTCAAACCCCCTGCTCAAACCCAGCTGGTGGGGACTGGTTTCACTAGTCCCACAAATCGTCACTCTCCAGTTGTAATCCAGGGGGAGCATGGAGGGAAAAAGAACATAGAACAAAAAAACAATCTAAGTGCAGACAGTAAAAATCAAGTGTTATAAATTCTGTGTTCTTTCTTGGCTCATATGTGATGCCTACTTACAGGATGTAAGTCAAAATTAAGCGGTTTTGACACACAATGGTCTCTGCTGCAAAGATGTTTCCACCAGGTGATGGGGTCTCCAGCTCTCAGAATAAAACAAGTATTTCAAGCATGTACCACAATCAATGTGATCAAGGAGAGAAGGATTTTTGTATAAGCTTCAGGCTCACCCGCCTCCTCCGGTGTGACTTGGAGTGGACCCCCTCTCACTGGGACTCTGCACCTCCAGCGGTGGACGCGTTGATCTAGGCCTCTCTCCCCTCGTGGGTTCCCTCTCTTGTGGGTCGATCACCTCCCAGTAACAGCTGCCCGCAGGCACTTTGGGGTTCTCCACTGGGATGCTGCCTCACGGGTGGATGTTCCAGCCTCCTTTGCACGCCGATGCGTCACTTCCGCTCCGTCCTGAGGAAGCCACACACCCTTTTTGGCGAAACGCGTAGAGTGGTAGCCGCCCAGAGAGGAGAGAGGAGAAAATTTGCAGTCAGATACTCACAGAACCGCGACCGGAAGTGACGTATCGGGACGGAGCGGAAGTGACGCATCGGCGTGCAAAGGAGGCTGGAACATCCACCCGTGAGGCAGCATCCCAGTGGAGAACCCCAAAGTGCCTGCGGGCAGCTGTTACTGGGAGGTGATCGACCCACAAGAGAGGGAACCCACGAGGGGAGAGAGGCCTAGATCAACGCGTCCACCGCTGGAGGTGCAGAGTCCCAGTGAGAGGGGGTCCACTCCAAGTCACACCGGAGGAGGCGGGTGAGCCTGAAGCTTATACAAAAATCCTTCTCTCCTTGATCACATTGATTGTGGTACATGCTTGAAATACTTGTTTTATTCTGAGAGCTGGAGACCCCATCACCTGGTGGAAACATCTTTGCAGCCGATACCACATTCAGTCATAATACTGAGAATAAGAATGCGGACATGGGAATTTTCTTTGTATAATAACGGACATAGATTGGTTAGCTAAATCAGAAGGAAAGAGGGATTTCACCCAGGGAGTAGGAAGAAACAAGTTACCATTTTTGAAAAGCATTTGACATATTTGATGTGAACTACCATATATGAGCTATATATACTGTAAGTAACCTTGGATAAAAACTTGTTTTGTGTGCTAAACCGGATGCAGAATTTTATATCTGGCTAAAATATAATGTATTGAAGACGATTTAACAAAGGGAACAATGAAATATAAATGCACCGTAAAAGCACTGGATAGCAGGGATTCAACCTCATACCTTCTGTATCATGGTCTAGCTCGTTAATCCAAACAAAAAGAGTTACATTTTAATACCCCCCAAACTAAGTTAGCCAAAAGAGCTAACCCATCTCTGTGGCAAAAGAGTGGGAAGATCCCCAAGTAGAGGAGATATACTTAACAAGCTTAATAAAAATTGGTTGCTCAGTAAAATAATTGTAGTTCAGCCTCAAAAGCATTTGTAATACACCCGATACAAAATTCTACTTCGGAATCAACGAAAAGAGGCACAGCTCTATTGCAAGAGGACACAACCTACAATCCTGGGTTCTAATTATATTTACCAAGGGCACATGTTAAAGTGGGTTTAAAATCAGCCATCTTTTAAGAAAGCGTAATAGCTCAAACATCAGTAATCACTATTCATTACCCATCCTCACTACGGAGCCAATCAAGAAACATATAGAATTGTTAATGCTAGCATGAGTAACAAGAACTCAACTTTCTTCTGTGAGTGTAACATACGGTCGAAACCGCTTTGCCCCAAAATTTAATAAATGAAGAGCAGTCAGCACAATGGCCTACTGCAGCGTTTCCCAAACTTTTTTTTCCGTGACCCGGTTATTTTTGAACTTCTCGTTCGTGACCCACTAAAAATTTTATCGCCTATAGGTAAAATAAAACCGTTATGAATGTTCATACAGATTTCATATATTCTCCCAATCCCCTCTATTCTCTCTATCCCTCCCCCCCTCTCTCTCTGACCTGCACAGACGCACACAGTCACTGACCTACAGACACTCACACAGACAGACCAACATACACAGCCACTGCTGGCCTGCACAGACACACACACAGCCACTGATACACACAGTGGCTGTGGCTGATACACACACACACACACACACACAGATCCATACACACACAGATCCATACACATACACACACACACACAAAGATACATACACACACTCTCCCCCATACACACACAGATACATACATACATACAGATACATACACACACACACAGATACACAGATACACACACACACACACAGATACACACACACAGATACATACACCCACTCTCTCCCCCATACACACATACAGCCACTGATATACAAACACTCCCCTATATATACACACACACTATCTCTCCCCTATACACACACACGCAGCCACTGATACACTCACCTATACACACACTGATACATACTCTCTCTCTTTCCCCTACACACACACACACACTCTACACACACTCTCTCCCTTATATATACACACGCACGCACCCACTGATGCACACACACTCTCTCTCCCACACACACACACACACACACACTCTCTCCCCTATACACACACACTCCCCTATACACACACACAGCCACTGATACACACACACCGCCCTACACACACACACACTCCCCTATATACACACACACAATTTATTACAGAGGCAGCGACGGATGTGAGTGACTGGAGGGGTGGGGAGAGAGGAAAGGCCAAGTGATCAGAGCAGGCGGCTCCACGCCTCCCTCTGCCCGCCAGCGACCGCACAGCCACCACTGCGCCTATCTCCCGCACCAAGGGGACTGAGGGGAAGGGAGCGCCAGGAACGGAGGCACAGGTGCGCCCCCGCACCACTTCCTACCTCATGCCGGGCATCCTGTCCTGTGGGGGGCGGAGCATGTCATGGGCGGCAACATCATGATGAGGGGCTGCAGTTGGAGCCCGAGTCAGCGAATCCCCGTTGACACCCCAGCGATAGCAGCCTGCACCACTTCAGCACCGTCCCGCACCTCACCTCGGGCCGCCGCAAGGAGGGAGGGGTGGACGCCGCAAGGAGGGAGGGGGGGCCGCCGTGCGGCCAGCCTCGCTGCGACCCGGCAATTTTGCTTCCGTGACCCGGTGCCGGGTCGCGACCCACCATTTGGGAAACGCTGTCCTACTGTATTTAAGCCACTTCGACTCCTGGAGGTTGCTTGCTGTGTTTGTATTCTCAGGTCTGATTGTATCAGATTCGCAGACATATTGATGAGTTTCAAACATTTTATTTCATTGTCATTAATTTATTTTTAAACAAATACAGAACTTTCTGAGCTATATATAAAAAAAACATTTAAATGTGGTAAGCACATAAAATATATATATAAATTATCCAACACTGTTAAAAATTATCATTTTTCCATTTTTGTCTGTGATTGGCTAACACAGTACCAGTTTTATTTGCCTAAAACATAAGATAAAATAAAAGTACTGCCCGCAACTGAACCTGAAAACATAGTAATGTAATAGCAATTTGAAACTTTATTTTGACCGGCTAACATTGTAACACCTCCAACTAATTCAGTATTGTGAGACAAAAACTAAAAGGACAAAATATACAATTTAACACTCACATGAGCTTATAAATATACAAATTTCCATTGTTGACTAAAAAGAGGAAATGAACAATGAGAACAGAAAGTATAAGGTTTTTAGCAGCACCTAAATTGAAGCATATAAACCGGTTAATACAGAAGTGGTGCACAAGAACAAGGAGGAGCCCTTATTTCCTGCAAAATTACAGTGTAGGACATGGGGTATGTTCCCAGCACACAACGAGAATACGATTGTAATTGTCATTATTTGATCGTTTATTACAATCATATTCTCTGTGTGTGCTGGGAACATACCCCATGTTAACCATGAGAACAGTTATTGTTCTTTATCCAAAACCACAAGAAACGGCAAGTCAGTGTTACCCAGATACAGCTTTCCTTGGTGCTCAAACACATCACTAATCGCCCACGTAACACTCCCATCAGGGTCATGGAAACTGCCCAGAATTTCTCCTCTGTCACTTACTTCCAGAAACAAGCCGTGTTTTCTCAGAAGAATGCTGTAAAAGGACAACGGAGTAACCTGCCAATGTAGAGGAAATCAGACATCAGTTACATCTTATAAAACCAAAAACTGAAAGGGATCTATAAGTAGGTCGGCAAAAAGTACAAGAATCATTTTGACTACCGTGTACTCACACTCAGTTCGGTTTTGTCTAAGAACACTGAACGATTATGCACACCGTACATATGGTATATACAACTCTCAAAAACTCACCAGACGTGATGGGCCTTCAGCACTAAAGCTGAAGACAACTGGGCAATCTAATAGATGAAAAGTAGCATTGACATACTGGCATTGTCTATGTTTTGATGTGGCATTGTATATTGGAGTGTTCTCTTCAGCCACTTGGTGTCTCCTTTAGCCCAGTAACAAATGGAGTTCTGGACAAAATACGATTTGGAAAAAACACAGTAGGAAGTTTACGTCACACTTTTCTCTCTGGCTATCATCCTCGTGTGCAGCTGGCTATGGGAGGGGGAGAACGCTGACTCATTTGGTGCTTGGGAGCTGGTGCTTCAGGGTGAGGACATCATACTCCCATTATGAGAGGGGGAAAACACCTCAAATAAACCCCAAACTGCTCTCTATGCAATCTAGTCTCTGATGACATTAAAGTCAACAACAAAATGAAGAACTCCGCACCACCTTTTTGGGGCGATATTGAATGAAAAAGGCAAAACTACAAAACACTCATCTACTATGCAGCTCTCATTGATATTCTACCGCCCCTTGACATGATAGAGATGTGTATTAAATTGCCAACAGATTGATGATTTGCCTTTACAGAGCCCTACTGACATTCACTGGACATCACAAGACCAGCCCTGATTTAGTTTAGTGAATGTCATCACATTTTTGCTTGTGCCTAGGAGAGACCACATCCACAGCTCTCTCTGATCTGATCAGAATGGAAGGAGAGGACTTCCGGTTCTGTTTCTGATGTGGGTGGGTGGTGGTGACCATGAAATCTCTACATAAGAGATTACAATGTACATGGCACTCTGGTGGAAGGGTTTGCTATTTATATTTTGAAGATGCGATTCCCCAGAAAAGCTACTACTTAATAGTCAACAGTTGGCACATTGTTTTTCTTTTGCGACATTTCCTTTTTTTAAAGAAATTATTAGTAAACTTTTAATAAATAGGGAAAAGTTATTATGACACTTTTAGACTGTGCACAACATCAGGCATAGGTTATATTTCTAGCATGCAACATGTCGCGAGGCTGCCAATTACCCTGAAATGTCCATCTGAGCTGAGTTTAATAATGGGTCTGGTTGCTGTAAAAAGCTCAAATTTGCTAAAGTTCCTCCATGCAGTAACCACAATACAGAAAGAAAGATCCAGATTACAGCAGACATCCAACTTTGAAATCCTTATTTGGATGGACATCGTACAGTGATGATAAACTGGCTGAATGATGTGGTTAATGTTCAGAAATGGAAGTACCTACTGTACCTTTACAATAAATCTCTTCAGTGCAGGATAAGGTGCGATGGCATCGAGAAATGGAGTGAAGAAACCAGGGAACCGTGTAGTAGAAAAGCCAACTCTGTATGTGCCCACGGTTGAGATTCGGATGTTATCTGGATAGCCTGGCATATTATCCACAAACACTTCTTTCACTCCTGCTTTACTGCCAGTCAACCAATACCTATCGGAAAAGCACAGAGATACACTGACAACTACGTTTCGACATTCAATGTGTGCTCTTCACATTGTTAATGTCATATTTAGGGCTGAAAAGGTAGTTTAGTTAGATGAACACTGCTTTAGAAGGTGATGAACCCGGTTTAAATCCCATTATCAGCTCTCTTTGTAACTATGGCCATGTCACTTAATCTCCCCCAGAACCAAAAATCTGACGTAACTTTTTGGGACTGCATAAATTGTATGCACATTGCTGTGTCAGCATTACATAATACAAGGTTCATTACTATGATTAAAGTTATTATCCCTGCAGTGGACTTAATTTTATTTATATTTGAACCATTAGTATATATTTGCAATACAATTCTGCAGTTAGCACCATGTACAACCAAGTTAATAACATTGCACCTAGTTTGAGAGCCTATAGGAGGTCTTCAGAATGAAACAGTTGCTTTCTATAAGCTGGCCTGCTTAGGGTTCCTATTTCTCAATGTCTTGATATCTGCTTTTTACTGTCTGCAATGTATACACTAAGAAAGTGCCCCTCTAAGTTAAACATTACTCTGTACCGTAAGATTCTACAGATGCTTGTCTCGGCTATCAAGATATAATCCTCCTCAGGAGACAGTGCGAGTCCGTTAGCCATGTACAGACCATCCAGCAAATTCTCTGCCCTTTGTGTCACAGGATCATACTGCAGGAGTCGCCCCAGGTGATTTGTTTCTAATACCTGTTGTAATAAAAATGGCAGGGGATATTAAGTATTTTAATCAATCTGGTACTGCAGGGGTTAATGTGGCTACAGTTTGACTTACAAATACAAAGAGATTGTTTTTATGACAGGTCAAGACCCTTTCTGTGTCTCTACAAAGAGGGCTTAATTGGGTGCTATCACTAATGGCACACTAAAAGTGAAATCTATATAGTTTAGAAGGCTGTAAACGATCACCAGATCCTGTGCTGTAAGCCTCAAAGAAATCCTTACATTCTTGAAATATCCCCTGTGCATCACAGAGAGGTGACAAACAGGTCACCACTTAGCTGGAGAGTTTTATTAAAAATAGGATATCATGGGATGACGTCTATTCTGAAGAATAACATAGATGTTTGTAATCTTTGCAAGGAGATGGCTGCAATAAGGCCAAACACTGGAGGTTTAGGACTGGCCATGTGTCACTCAAACTTAGGAGCAAGCCGGTCAAATGAGTTCTGTTACATTCAGCAAACTCACCTGAACCTATTGATATGATTCACGTGTGTCTAAATATTATAGCCATAAAGTAATATTTTTTACATTTTATAAACACAAGTGCCTTTATCATATTATTTATCAACACTGGCTCTAAATTGGTTTTAGAACATAATGCACCGGTGCAATCTATTCATGCTAGGCTTGTTTCATGGTTAAATACCCCATTACCACAGAACTCTATACAGGTCACAAGAAGTTTAACATGTTTCTTGGGATCAGACTGCCTGAAAATCGCTGAATTAGTCCCCTTGGGTCAATTCCAGCAATAACCGTTAGTGCTCAGTCACATATTCCAGCCGCGCACTTCATGTTACCTCATATCTGTGGTGTTGCCGCCCCCATTTACTGCTGGAGTCCGTGAAATAAATGGTCCCATTACGGGACAGCTCCAGTCCATTCAGGAATCGGAAAGGAATTCCATCCACTCCTGTCAAGCAAAAAAGACCAATACAATGAAGGGAAAATAATACGGGGAAGCAGTCCTGGACTAACATGCGTAAGATCCTTGTTGTGATGCTGTTTAAGGATAACCTTATCTTGTTTTACACAAATTAATGTGAAGTCCTTTTGTGTTTGGGAGAATAGCATCACAGTGTAGTATACTTCATAGCAATGCAGAAGGTATAGCAAGATTTTAAGGCCCCATATTAAATCAAACTATCCTAAATATATAAGAAAGCCAAGGATGGAATAGAGTGTAAGGTTTTACAGCAGATGGGAATACTAAGCAGCCGAAGTGGTTCTTTTGTGCCTTCCAATTCTATGTTTCTATGGGTAGCCTTGAAAACTCCATTCATCTGTATTGATCTCAGAGCTTTCGCTGACATGGACAAGTGGCTTCACAGCACACTGAATAAAGACCTTAAATGGAGATGTCACGGGTCCAGTTGATATCTTAAAATCCAAAAGCAGTCACACAGGCTTCTGTACCTGCCGTACAATATTGATCGAAGGTCTAAGTTCACTGTTGCTACAAAGTAATGGGGTTATGGTAACATAAAATACCCGAACAAGGACAAATTGAAAAGGAAGAATACCAGGCCAGTTAGAGAGATTAATATACCATTTATGGAATTCATTTAATAAGCAAAATAAATGATTTATTGGTGTATGGCATATTAAAAGAAAGAATGCCAGGCGCGTCTGAGAATTTAATGTATGTTTACTCAAGGATCAGGCAGGAATCCTCTTTATCCAGTCGCCTGACTTTATTTTTACCTGCCGATTTATAGTAATTATAGAGGCCCAGAGCTTAGTTTTGATCGCTGCATACAAAGAGAAGAAGCAGCAAGTGAAGACAGAGCACAGCCAGCGGGATCCAACTTTCAACTTTGAAACAACGTGCGAAAAACTAACTAAACCCTGAATACGTCAGCGCTTGACCTATTTGCTGCTAGTGTTAAACTATTACAGTGTTAAATAAATACATACAATATTACAATTGTGATTGTGCTGTGATTGGTAGCTGCCGAGGTTTCCCACAGTACAAGTTATCTCCGCAACTTGTGTTGAACAAATGGTAATGGAAAAGAAGGATAGCTGGCGCTGAAAAAGACACTTAGTCCATGTGGTACACAGTTCTTATATTGTCCAGTTTCTTGATGAGAGATGGTGACAACTTTCTTGTCCGCTCCGCTTCTCAATAATCCCCCTAATGAAGGTTAGAAAAAAAGCACAACATAGCGCAGTATGCCTGGACTACTGAAAGTGCTGTTGCATGAAACGCGTAGGTGCGTTCAAGTAGTCCATTCGTTGTTTATTAGCCTGCAATAAATGTTGATCTATTATTGCTACTTTGGAGTTGCCTGGATATTTTTCCTCTTTTCAAAGTTGGAAGTTGGATCCCGCTGACTGTGCTCTGTCTTCACTTGCTGCTTCTTGGATTTCCTGACTGGATGGATTGCACGTCGCAGATATCTGGATTGTCCCTGGGAGTATACAGGTAAAGGGCCGCAGTGCCCTGTTATGTTTCCTGTATACACTGGACATTGTCTTATGCATTTATACTGGTTGGGTGTTTATTAATGTGTCAATCTGTGTTGTTGTCACGTGGACACCACTAGGCACATATCCCTCCCAGTTTTCTTCTGCTATTACCTTGTGGACATTCCATTACTATCTGGACACTTATGCCATATATGCTTTGCAGACGGAACCATGTCTGATTATTTGTGCACCACACCTATCCCTATTCTGGCATACAAAGAGAAACCTGTTTTTCCAAAAGGAACAAAGAAAGGAATATAAGACATGGAGGTGGACAGAGGTCCCAAATGTCTAGTTGCCCTGGGCAGCTTAATATTTATAGGCACCCCATTGGCTACTAAAGCACCCTATACTTTTTCACCTTCTTCATTGGAAATAAGGAGGGTTTTCTCTCCAGTCTGTGGGTCCACTCTATACAATCCAAAATACGAGTCAGCCACAATCAGATATCCAGCGCCATCTATTCGGACACCATGCGGCCGACCACAGATGGGTTCATACTCAGGAGTACCTGAGACAGAAAATAACAATCAAGACATTTTGTCTTATAAAAGTAGTAACCCTCATCATTATACTCTCCAACTACCATTATTGTTTCACAATCTAATTTATGTTCAGTAGCTTTTCAGATTTAAAGCATGCCCAGACAGGAACAAATGACAAATAACCTCAGAATATAGAATAGTAAGGAGATCATGAAGAACTCGGTAATAAATACGGCAGTGATTTCAAAGTTGCAGTTGTCATGATTGAGTTTCAACCCAAGTCTTAGAAAATCAATAATGCCGATGAGTGTATAAATTGACATTCATATTTAGCAAACCCGAAAGAGACCATCACAATAATATATGGGATCAGGGTAAAAAAATAAAGGCATTAAAAAACAATTTACAAAATAAGAAATAAGATACATGCACATATAAAAACATGCTGCTATGGATACCTCAGAGGTTGCTGCTGGTACACAGGTCAAGTATTTTTGACAGGTGATGATCTCACCCGTCTCCCATATAATACTTTTTAAACAGTGCTGCTAGAATCACTTTACTGTCTCCTAAATCTGTCTCAGCGTCTTTCCCGCTGAAATCCCTATCCTGGCTTGCTATTAAACTATGTATCACTTACAAAATTCTCCTGCTCTCTTTTAAAGCTTTACACTGTTCTGCCCCTCCTTACATATCAGCCCTAATTTCATACTATGCACCATCCCGCATCTTGCGTTCTGCTCAAGCTATATAAATCAAGATATACTGGCATACTTGAAAGAAGCGCATCATACATACAAATACTTATTACAGCTTGATAAGCTATATACCCGCTATTTCAAATGACAATTTCAGTAAATTGACTCCAAATCCTCAAAGCACAGAAATTTGCCAATATCTCAGAGTTCAGTTTGCAACATTTTTCATGTGTTTCTTTAAAATTCACAAAACTTTGTCATCAAAAAGACCCATATTTAAAGGGCCATTCGACATTCAAAACTATTCAGATGGCAGGAAATTTTGTCAATGTGTTGCGAATGTCAAAAGTTATGGGTCTCCCATGTGCATGGCCAACGTTAGGAAATGTGTGGGTAGGTCTTTAAATTACACATGAAACTTTGGTTGATCATTAGGTCACAAAATCATACTACAACCCTGTTCTGGAATCATCTGTACCATGCCAAATGTAAGGCTTTGTATACTGACTCATGAAATAAATCCATTTGTGATTTGGGACTCTCACTAAAACTGCCAAACATCAGCCCAAACCCATCAATGGCCAAAGAGCTCTGCCAAGAAATAGGGATTGAAACGCCACATTACAGCACCTTGCACTGGATTCTAGTTCAGTTTGAACACTTCTCCCCTTCTACTTTACAGGAATGGACACAACACCACAATGAACAGGAGTCGGTTCTTCAGAACGGAAGAATCTGCTGGATCTTAACTCACCGCACTCCGACACATTTTGCCCTATCTGAGTTATGAAGAATAACTGCTCTCCACGGATCCCCCACAGCTTCCCATCCACAGTGCCAGTGTAAAGGTTTCCTACAGAAAACACACACACATACATATGTTGGGGTAAGAGAGGGGAACAAAAGTGAATAGCAGCTCCTGTTGGAACCAGACTAACTAATGACAGGGATAGCTTTACCAGGATGCCGGAAAGACCTGCTTTGCAACGCATTGCTGGCTCTTCTGAAGCAAATTAGGTTAATCTACTGTGACAACTTTTTGTTTCTTTAAACTCATTCAAGGGAAACTACTTTAAATTCACTTTTGAATACTTGTCCTGACGACATTTTTAGTGCCTTATTTTTCTCTCGTCAGTGTCGCCTATCTTTACTGGTTCTCAGACATACCTGTCCAGAATTGTGACTACACCTATCACTGCCGGCCACTGCCCTGGCCTTGCGTGGGTTCATTATCCTATACTTTCATACCTCACTTAGGCTTGGCTGCACCAGCTGTTTAATGGAACAGGTCTTCAGATTTAGGGATATCCCGGAAAAGATAGGAAGCAAGAAATGACTATATAGTGCTCAACTGTATGTCCAGTGTCCACAGCCACGATATAGATATCTACCACTTAAACACTGCACAATATGTGAGACTGAAACATGTTAGATGTGGGGGTGCTTCTCTGTTTCTATGATGCACAGTATACCAACAACTGATACTTCTAAACAAACACACGAAAAGCTATGTATTTTATTTATATCGTTTTTTTAAGCAGCAGCACCGATGCATGCAAAATCTGCACAGCCATCACGTTCACACCAAATCGTATTTTTAGGTATGTTCAGAAAATAATATATTTTCATGTTCTCTCTCTTTCTTTTGTCCCTCTACACTGATATTTGGAAAACACAAGGTTAGACGATTATACTATGGGTTTTTTATTGCATTTGACCTGCTATGTGTGGATCTGTCCCTTTTAAAGGACATGCAATTAAGTATTGGCAATATTTGCATAGCTTTCTTGAGAATAGTACAGCACTGTAATGAAATATAATATGCACACTATGATTGGCATCTGCACTATTTCAGCTATCAAGGAAACTGTGATATGAAGTAAACATTTGGACATTCCATTACCCGAGACACTTTGCAAATACAAGCAGCTGTGAAGCAATCTGGAATGTACCAATGGTTTTCTTTCCAGAATTCAAACCCAGGGGGTCTTTCCGAGCTGAACCGTACTATTTTTCACTCTGGGAACCCCGTCCACATTTCTCAAGAAACAACCGGTTTAGTTGCTGGTGTTTTGGCTCCAACATAACAAGTCAACACAAACTGGTAAGCAGGGCCTTCTGAGACCCTAAGTTATGCCAAGTTTAACAGGCCCCAAAAATTAGAAATATTTATTATTCTGACTGGAGGGACCATTGAAAATATAAAGATGAAACTGAAACGAATGAAAGCATTATACCAGCTTTCAGTTTGCACATCACATTCATTTTAATATTAAAACATTTTCTTTCATGTTTGGAGAGCAAAGTCATTGATGATGTCTTCAAATGATAAGCCACGAAGTTTGTCACTTTGATGCACATGATGCTTAGGGTCATATTTAAACAAAAATGTCCATATTTATAGAGAATCTTCTTTTCCCCATATCTTATGATTTTAAAACTTGAAATGTACACATAGTTTTCTATTTGTGAGGCCTCGAGTTGTAGCTTAGTCAGCTTATGCGTAAGTCCGGCACTGCCGGTGAGTATATCGGGAACCAATGGGTCTCCAGTGCTAAAAATATCACCATTTAGCTCCTGAGGACCCACCAGGTTCGACTTCAATAAAAATTGCTGCTTTAAACTAGAAGCGTGAAACTCCTAACTAGGTTTAAATAAATACTTTCTTTTGTAGTCAGGTTCACGTAGGCACAAAAGTGAACTAATGACAGTGAAAGCTTTAAAGAGTTAAATCTTGACCAGTAATGGCTTTAAAAAAAAAAATCAAGTATAAAAATATGTAAATCACTGAAATTTGTCTGGGAAATGTTTACCTTTTTTTTAGGCTCCCTCCTCTGTTTGACCACATGACTTGGAGGGAACATACATGATTTTGACTATTTAGGAAACAAGATAAAAAAATAACCCCCCGCATTCTGAGGCACTACCGTAGATAAGTACTCAGGCATTCAAAGTAACTTCAAAATGCATGGCAGATTTTGAAAAAAAAGGCATCGGCCACCCATTGACATTTGCACTGTTATTGATTCACTTTGGTCCAAATCATGGCAACACCTTTAAAACAGCAATACTAATATGCGTTTAAATCACATTTTAACAGACCAGCCTTAAATGTAACGCCACCTGTAATTACTTTGAAACCCGTCTGCTCTGTTGAGAGCGTCCT
This sequence comes from Ascaphus truei, assembly GCF_040206685.1. Lineage (NCBI taxonomy): Eukaryota > Metazoa > Chordata > Amphibia > Anura > Ascaphidae > Ascaphus > Ascaphus truei. The sequence goes on along the minus strand of NC_134487.1, from coordinate 101,588,399 downwards.
TCATTTTTGGCCTTCTCTGATAAACAAAGAGTGACTGTCAGTATCAGTCCTGCTCCATAGGGGCATTCCACGTATGTTACCGGAATCAAAAATGCTAACCTAGTAAATCTGGAATGGCAGTACCTACATTATTTCCCTAAAACATACAACGTGTTATCTCCAGAGTACTATAGCAGAAAGAGAGACTGCTTATGTTTTTTTTATAAGAAAAAATATATACAGTGGGTTGCTTCTTTAACTTATTTATTTACCAAATGTTTAACCAGGAAGTAATACATTGAGAGTTACCTCTCGTTTTCAATTATGTCCTGGGCACTTACTTAATATGAAGAAGCTACAGTGTGTGCATAAGTTGTGCCAGGTACATTTGTAGAATCCCACTTTTGTCCATAGATGTATTGTGAAAAAATATAAAATGATTGAGATCGTTTAGTTACCTTCATTATCGACTGTAAGTGACTCGGGGCCTTTCAGCTGTCCGTAAAATAGTCTACTCCCTTGGTGAAGTTTTCTATTGATTGCCAATGGCCCCACCAGCGATGGAGGCAGTTTGCCAAATCTGTACAAATGAAATAGGTCAATAAAATCCAACTTGGTCTGGAACAGATTTCTATCAATCCAAAACATGGCAAAAACAAAGATATAAAACAATCAAACTAATCTAAAAACGAGCCGGTGTACATCTTCATATAACTGACCCCCATGACAGATGAAAATAAGACAAAAGCAGTATGTAGATGGCACACTGGTAATATAGTGATAACTTGCATGAATTTAACCAACGTTTCGCGTCCTGAGCAAGGGTCATCTTGGACTGGGAATGTTGTTGATTTGCACCTCCTTACAAATATGTAATGGATAATCTGTCAGCAACACACTGAGTTGGTCACATTTATGATAATTATCTCTATGTTACCAGTATGCTGCATAACTCTGCAAACAGGTTTCTGTGACAACATCGATTGCCTCACAGGTTCTCTCCAAGTACGTAAGATTTGACTCTCCTGCCGACATGGGGGCACCGTGTGCGTGATCACTCATGCAAAAGCTAAGTTTGATTGCATGCCCTCCCTCAGTAGCAAGCTGTATCTGCCTTGGAGGGAGGGTGTATTTGCCTATTTGCGTGACCAGTATGGTGAACACTAGAAACACTATAAAACAATATGTTCCCAGTGGCATACTTGTTACGGGCACTCACGTGAACGGCTCTGGATCGATAGGAGATGGCAAAAGGTAAAGGCCAACAATAACTGCAAGTACAGCAGCCGAGAATCCGCACTTCAGATACCTGAAAGAAACAAATAGTTCTATTATTCATAGTTACGAGATGTGCAGACCTTTCTCCTACATTTGTGAACCTTGCCATTTTGCAGCCCTCTGTTAGACCCTTGTGAAGCTGGGGGATTTAATCTTCCATTTTGTTTGGTTTGGATTGGTCGTAACCATGCTTATAGCAACATTTGGCTACTTTTGTTAATTGAAAATTAAGATACATTTACTTTTCATCAGTGCTTCTGAATAGGGGAATTCTTGGCAACCAAGTGTTCAGTGAGAGAGCCAATAAAACGGGCAGGGGAGAGAAGGGATGTTTATCGGTGTTAACCCTTGATGAACGTACAATATCACACAGTAAACAGTAACTACAGAAAATCAAACCTCTGTCTCCTCTTTATAAACGTTATATGTTTCAATAATTATTTAAAATTAAAGTTTTTATTTAACCCCTTAAACATGTCACTGCCATTGATTCATGAGGAGGAACTGTTCAATTCAAAGCAAGTTTTTCCTTTTCATGAGCAGTCTGAAGAGGGAAGAAGGGGGTTCCTTGTAGAACAAATTTGCCTATCCTTATCCCACCATGTCCCTGTCAGAGGTCCAATAAAGATATGGGTGAAGACATGAGAGAGTTTGCTGCACAAGATAGTTATATATATATATATATAGTAACCTATATTTGTATTTACAGTACAGTACAGATCCAGAGATAGGCAAACAAATAAACCTAGATGAAACATTATCCAATTATGTCTTATAAGGGGCGAAACAAATTCCTTCCCGACTCCAATAATGGCATCAGATTTCTCCCTGGAACAACATCCTTCCCATGTTTACTTATTTGTATATCCCTATACTGTATACCTCTCCTAAGATGTCCAACCTTTTTTTCAAGATAACTATTGTATCTGCCACCACCGTCTCCATGGGTAATGAATTCCACATTTTAACTGCCCTTACTGTAAAGAACCCTTTCCTTTGTTGCTGGTGAAATCTCCTTTCCACCAACCTTAAGGTATGACCCTGAGTCGTTTGTACTGTCCTTGGGATGAATAGTTCTTTTGAAAGCTTCTTGTATTGACCCATGATGTTTTTGTACATAGTTATCATGTCCCCTCTTAGACGCCTCTTTTCGTTTTCTTTTAGACTCAAATGTTTTTTTATTTTCAAAGGGGAAGGGGAAACAGAAATGAGAAAAGGTAAGTTGGGGGAGAGGAATAGATACAACATGGATAACATCACAGAAATTACAGATATCTATAGTTAATGGGTACACACCATTGTTTAGAAATCAATGCTACGTGCATACCTTGATCTTAATGTCAGGCCTTTCCTAGGTTCCGAGCCCTACATCGAATTGGAATGAACCTATGGTCCACTTAAAGCAAGACGTTAGATCGTTACGCTGTGTTGCGAGCTTTTTTAGTTGTAAAATATATTATTTTACAACTATTAAATGTTACGTTTTAATAGCCTTGGTGCGCACCCCAAGTGTGCTTCTTTTGGAGGTTAATTGGCCATTCCAGTTATCTTCTACCTTGATAATACATCAACTCAGCACACAGGTAGCACCTATTGTCAATCTTGGCAATTAGGCATCATCATAACCCATCAATTTCTTCAATTTACTTCTGGTGAGCGGTGTGATTTATAAGTGTGTTATTCAAAACTCTTTCATGATCATTGCCATGTTCGAATTAAACGAAAAAAAATAAAAATATATCCATTTGTACTTTAGAAGCAGTAATGCCATAATTACCCACACAGCTAAAAGATTGAGGAAGAATCTGATATGAATGAATTTGATGGTACCCGTGAAAGTAATGACATTTAATCCCTCCTAGGACCAGAGTGAACCAATGGCAATAACATGTTCTATAGGGTAAATGTGGTCAATTTAAACAATTTTCTCTATAAATCAAAGAAATTTATTTTTTTTAAATAATAACGTTGTCTTTTAATTTCTCCACAGTATACAAATACGGTAGGGTATTTATGCAGTCATCACTTCTCTCTTTTGTGATAACACGTTTTGTAAACTGTTGTATATGCTGGGAGGTTGTTCATCCAGAGACTCTCGTTTAACTAATAACGGAAGCACAATTTGTTGGAAGAACAATTATCAGATTACATTACAATGAGATAGACCCAGAGAAAATTGAAACAGACTTATTTTTACATAAAATGTATTTTAGGGGGAATTTCTCAGAAAGCCGACTGTATTAATAAATTGTTGAATAAACGTTTTTTTGCCCACTTTGTGGGATTGCTCCTTTAATTGTATCACAACTCCTTTGACCTAACCTAATCACTTTCGCACAGGTGCATGTACAGAACACCTAACACATTATGTGTTATATTAAAAATGGCTCGGAGCAGAGGTGCTCAACCTCAGTCCTCAAGACCCACCTCCCCAACTGGTCAGTCTTCGACGGAGCCGCTGGGATATCCTGAAAACCTGACCTGTTGGCTTGAGGACTTGAGTTGAGCTTCGCTGCCTTAGAGCCTGGCTACGGCGACCGCGTGACGTCATCCGTCGCCGTTGTAATAGCGATTCCTGCTTATAGGGCAGGAGACGAGAGGGCAACAGGGGGGCGTGGTGGAGGCGTGGCCTTGAGCGTTTCGCCCACGTTGGCTGAACCACTCACGTGCCACTGACGTCACGCGGCGATCGCCGAAAAAATAAAATTCTATTGATTTCAGCGATTTTGGTTGCGGTCGCGGTCGTGCCCACTGTAGGCGCACGCTACGGATTACATCATCTTGTTTTGACGCGGTGCGCCGTTGCCAGAACTATAAGCGCAGCCTAAAGCTTCACAGCTCCAATTCAAAAGGTTTATTATTGTAGTCACTTTAAATTACAAAAGAGACTATATTGGGGGGAAATTTGGAAGGCCAGAACGTCGGTTTCCATGAATAGAATTATAAAAGAAAACAGTTATAAATTACTGTACAGGTGCTACCCGACCCCATCCAAACTGAACAAAATCAGGTGTCTCCCCTGTTTTACAGGATGCAGGAAGGTAGGTAGGTACATTCCTACATATATGGTGGTCCTACTCACAGGTGGAAACACTTTGGAGGGGTGTTCCTTGCAGCAGCAAGGCAGGAAGAACGAGACAGCACACAGATGTAAACCAGGAATAGCTGTATTAAGGTACTGGCACCTACGCCAACGTTTCGGCCCTCACAGAGGGTCATTTCTCAAGGAAGTGCAACAGGCAGAGTGAAAGTGATAGCTGTACATACACAGCACCCAGCTGTAAGGAACACAGCTGTACATACACAGCACCCAGCTGTAAGGAACACAGCTATACATACACAGCACCCAGCTGTAAGGAACACAGCTATACATACACAGCACCCAGCTGTAAGGAACACAGCTATACATACACAGCACCCAGCTGTAAGGAACACAGCTATACATACACAGCACCCAGCTGTAAGGAACACAGCTGTACATACACAGCACCCAGCTGTAAGGAACACAGCTATACATACACAGCACCCAGCTGTAAGGAACACAGCTGTACATACACAGCACCCAGCTGTAAGGAACACAGCTATACATACACAGCACCCAGCTGTAAGGAACACAGCTATATATACACAGCACCCAGCTGTAAGGAACACAGCTATACATACACAGCACCCAGCTGTAAGGAACACAGCTATATATACACAGCACCCAGCTGTAAGGAACACAGCTATACATACACAGCACCCAGCTGTAAGGGACACAGCTGTACATACACAGCACCCAGCTGTAAGGAACACAGCTGTACATACACAGCACCCAGCAGTAAGGAACACAGCTATATATACACAGCACCCAGCTGTAAGGAACACAGCTATATATACACAGCACCCAGCTGTAAGGAACACAGCTATATATACACAGCACCCAGCTGTAAGGAACACAGCTGTACATACACAGCACCCAGCTGTAAGGAACACAGCTGTACATACACAGCACCCAGCTGTAAGGAACACAGCTGTACATACACAGCACCCAGCTGTAAGGAACACAGCTGTACATACACAGCACCCAGCTGTAAGGAACACAGCTGTACATACACAGCACCCAGCTGTAAGGAACACAGCTGTACATACACAGCACCCAGCTGTAAGGAACACAGCTGTACATACACAGCACCCAGCTGTAAGGAACACAGCTATACATACACAGCACCCAGCTGTAAGGAACACAGCTATACATACAC
>NC_134487.1:101425401-101577901 GCF_040206685.1 Ascaphus truei | reverse complement strand
TCGTGTTGCATTCTCTTTAGTTACATTTTATATACGTTGGTTACACTTAAGACTGACGTGAACAATACACATTACACAGATGATACGATATTAAAACTTGATTTGGCTTATCCCTACATTTTTCATTTAATCCTTATTGAGTGCTGGGAACTTCCATATTTTTTTCAAAGATCCAGATCATGATTTTGTTCTTACACTGTACTGTGAAATCGTTCAAAAATGTTAACATTTGATAAGCAATTGCATTTATTGTGCATCGTTCGATACTAACTCTGTAACAGTCACAAAATGCGGCAACACACTGCTCTTTCAGGGTGACTCCATGAGAAAGCAGTATACAATAGTGTAAATATGCGGTATGTAGTATGGCTTTTGAATCTAGATAGTAAAGGCCAATACACACATCCTAAATGTATTTATCCACTTATTTTTCTTTAGTTTAAGCTTGTTACTTTGGTGAGTGATTTTCCAAATGTACGTTTAAGGGGTTAGAAAATGTAAACATTTCCATTATTCACAACTCAAACCTGGATATGTTGATACGGGCATACATCAGAGAATATGTATATACTTAGGAGGGGTGTATAAATAAAAAAAATTACTTGAGAAACGCACTGTATATGAGGAACAGTGAAGAACATGTTCCAGGTCCATTCAGGACCTTTCATCAACCTGAAACATTATATTCTCCACTGTTCCTTCAACAAAATTACTTTTGGAAGTGAAAACCTTTTTCATTTTGATCACTGTGTTGGCCACGCATTTAGGTAAACTTTTTTTTTTTTAATTGAATATTTTCCGTTTTTAAAAAATATATATCTCCACATCATCTCATACGGTTTCAAAAACACCTTAACCAATAGCATTTTGTCAGCTATACCATTCCTCATTTCAGGGGCCAGAATAGCCCAATATAAAAGTTAATTTTCTGTGCGAATAATTATTATACCAGTTAGAGTTGCCTACAAGATACAAATGGGAAGGTTTTTGGTGTTCGGATTATATTGGTTGTATAGAATTAGGTCACTTTGCCAACACAATTTAGTTAATTTTGTTGAATGAGGCCCTATGATATTTACCATTATCTATTTTTGTTTTTGCAATTCATTTTTTTTTTTTTTTTAGGGCAGAGCCTTGTTAAGCAGTACATGAAGGTCAAACGGCAGGGATGCAGATCTGTGGAGTTCAAGACTAAGGACTGCATTGACTAAGCAAGCAGTGCTACTCCCAAAAACATTATACCCCATTCAAAAGAGCAGGTCGTAGGGTCGTCTGTTCATTTCTCTCCTTGTAGCACTTGCCAAAAAAGAATTGGAAATTTGATTTCTTGTTCCTGTATATGCCACACAGTCAGCGCAATATACTGTATTATTATAGGCACCTATAATAATATATTACCTATAATACTATATAATAATATATACCTATAATAATATATTACCTATAATACTTTAAGAACAAACAGTCTTTGTGTAATTAATGAGCTCCTTGTGATTCAATTTTTTTTTTTAAAGTTTCAGGCTCCAGTAGCGTTAACAGAAGGGTCCTCATTTGGCCTCACATCCCGACTGCTGTACTTTTTAAGAACTTGCACAATGATCATGCAAATACAAATGAAGGTTAAGGACAAAAGGCATTTAAGACTTCATTTTTGAGAAAGGTTCCTAAAACTATCCTTGTCAGCTACATCATGATGTGTAACAATCAAGGGCATGGAACAGCAAATGATCACAAAGGCCATGTCTTATGATGTGACTCATTTAGTAAATAAGGCCCAAAGTGACACTTTTAGCTTGCACCATGTATGCATTTCCCTCAATCAGTTTTCAGCAGCTTGTATAGAAACCAGTGTCGCATGCCTCATCAAGAAAGGAGTCAACACATTGCATTTGATCCCATTGAATTGGGTCTCTGGCAAGCAGTCAGTAACACTTCAGGGTTTCAATGGTTGACTTTCCAACAGTTAATATAAGAGAGCAAGCTACAAAACAGACACAATAAGAATATATTGGCAGAAAAGAATACCTGGGCAAAAAGTGATTGTTTCAGTCTTTATTTTGTTGGACACTCATGACAATGCTGTAATATAACCTCCTGAATCTGTACAGTGTATTTTTAGAGGCAAGAAAGTGTGCTGTTAATGCTACATTTTCAAAATAAAATGAGAACACACACAGTTCTGTCAACTTAAATTTTTAATTAGAATTGAGCCAAGCCTATTGCAGGAAATAAATTCCCTATAAAAATAAAATGTAAATTTTCTTTTCAAAATTATAAATAGTATAACTCCCCCCCCCTTTTTTTAAAACTGTGTTTTAAATGCATCCCCAAATCTAACTTCACCTTCTTGTACCATCAAATATTTATTCATAGAAATAGTATTGCATTCCACCCTCCTTTTTTCAGCATTTAAAACCATAATTTCAAACTATAATCCCGGCTCAGTAATCCCGGCCCCCAATTCCATATAGGTTGCCAACGTTACCAGAGTGTTCAATGTTACATGTGCAGGACAATCGTTTTCCAGTGCTAATTTATGTTGCATACAAAAAGGCCTCCGGGTGCCTAATGTCATACACCATGAAACACACTGTAGATCTGGGGTGGGCAACTCCAGTCCTCAAGGGCCACTAACAGGTCAGGTTTGCAGGATATCCCTATTTCAGAACAGGTGACTCAATCAGAGTCACATCTGCTGAAGCAGAGATATCCTGCAAACCTGACCTGCTGGTAGCCCTTGAGGACTTGAGTTTCCCACCCCTGCTGTAGACGCAAAGGTTTGTGGGTAAGACATGCACATAAAGCTGTGACTTTGCTTCCCTGTTCAGGGACTCTATAAAATTATTACAAAAAAAAAAAAATCCCTCTAAAACTTAAAACTAGGATTGTGAACATTAACACTTTGATAGTCATTTGTCCCCAACCACGATAATACGTAGTGCATAAGACATTGTTTCAGAGGTTTACACCTAAAGTGATAGATATGCCCGTTTCAAAGTCAATATACTTCAAGTAAAAATAAAAAAAATTCACAGTTGAAAAATCTATAAAATACCACTTCTAGACAGTGTACTAAGGCTGCAAAAGAATCAAATGCTTCAACTTGCACAACAATATTGATAAATTGCTTTGAAATGGGCAAAAAAAAAAAAAAAATTAATTTAAAAAAAAAAACACATTAAAATCCTTTCCTCCCTGAGGCGTTTCTTTTCCTTTTGCAAACTGTTTTCGTGCACTGAAGGAGCCTTGGTTAGAACTGCAGGCAGGGCTCATTGTATGGTGACCAGATGTGGACAGCATTTGTATGGTTGTTAGCCCCGTCGGTGAGAGCGACACTTGCTGGGCCACCTGACAGCGGAAGGGTTATCGCCAAGCAAAGCAAAGTTTGGGCAACCCAGCTCAGATCATGTCATCACAGCACAAAAACGGTCTCCTAGGGATACAGTAGCTGTTGACACGAGGTGAGCTAGAGTTACAAACACAGAAGGGAAATACAGTCACTGCTCATAGTGGTACTGAAGCGTGTCTTATTCTGAGTATGGTGCTATAACCTCACTCATGCACTACAATGTCATATGTGATAAAAAAACAACAAAAAAGACATACAAAAAGATTCTGGGATTTTACTGTGCAGGTATAAAACGGTTAGTGGTTGGCGTGGACCATCTGCACCTCACAGCCAATGCAAAACACTTGGTAAAAGGAGTCCCTCTTTCAAGAAGCAAAGTTGCAACAGATTTTGATATTCCAAGAGATGAAGGCACCATCTGTGAAGATAGAAGCCATATAAATATGGCCACCGGGTGTCGCTCAAGGTCCATGTTTCTACAGTAATGTTTGAGTATGCATTAAAATATCTGCACACTGTTAAAAGTAAACATAAAAACTACCCCTATTAAGGGATTTTTCTCTTACATACTTATAAAAACCTTTCAATGTTTTTAATATTGTAAAATAACAAAATCAAACTTTGGAGAGAAAAATAACGTTACATAACACCGATTTCAATTTGCTTGTTCTTTGGTTTCTTCCAACATGCATTTTCCATGCCATCAAAAACAAAAATTAGAAGTGTTGCACCTTTTGCTGAATGCAAACACTCGAACCCTTAAATTAACATTTTCTAACAGCTTTCCTTTTATGAAACATTGCCTTCTGGTCATTACATACATTAAACCCTTAAGATAGTCATTCATAAACTTGTCCATAACAGCCTTCCTTCTGCCAAACGTACTTTACACAGCAATTTAACTACATCAGTGCTGAAGAGACCTGAAATGCGTTCTGCCTGGCAGAAGGGTTACAAGTCACTGCACAACCTCTGTATTTAGCAGCTTTAAAGATACACAACAGGACACAAAAGTGCCATAGTAGCATTTAGTACTTTTAACTGCATAGTCCTACAATTGCAAAACAAATAATGTGCAACATTCAACATCCAATTCCCTCCTCTACGCAGAACTCGTTGTCCTTATTAAGGACCCTTGTCTCAACTCCTAACCACCTGTTCTCTTACCATCTCTTCACTTACTTTTGCCCCCTCTAAACTGAACCAAAACTTTAACAACCTTCATCAATTCCTGTGAATCTTCAGGTTTTTAGGTTACCTGGCACATCTGGCTATCTATTCCTCAAAACTCCCCTCACCTTAAACAGACCGTGTCACAAATAATAGCTTTAGAAACAATTTCATACAAATATCTGTTCTCGACTTTAAACACAGTCATAAGATTCTCCTCTGACTTAAAGCATTAATAATTTACATGGATTTTAAAAAAACAAAACAAAAAAAACAAAAACACATTTCAAAAGAATTGAAGCTTTGGATTGTCTGCTGCACACACCACTCGTGCCGTGGTGAACTGTGGAGTCCCGGTGCTGCAGGTTGGTGTAAACCATAAAACATTTGTGAACCAGTCTCAGGGGTCGGTCCATGGGACTCCAGCCAGAAGTCTTCTAAGGAACAAGTCCTCTTGGTACATAGTAAGTGTCTGTTGAACAGAAACGCGCACTTGTGCCGCTGCGCAGACGTGCTGTAACAGAAGACAGTGTAGTAGTCTCTTTGGCCGCTGGCTTTAGCCAGGTTTGCGCACGCCACCCAAAGCTTCTTCTAGTTTCTCCTTGTACGATGCATAGCGCCTCTTTAAGCTCTGCAGCTGTTCGTCTTCTTCTTTGTCTAAAATACGCAAGAAGTTCTGCAGTTCAGGTACACTGAAGGCTTCCCACTGAAAAGAAGAAAAGGGGTGGAAAGGGAGCCCAATTAGCCAACCTAACACTTCCATTGACACTGTCAGGCTTTGGCAAGCTATTGAGACCTCACATGTAGGCATAAAATAACCAACTCATACTATAACATTGATACATTATGAGGACATGTTTCATCATGTCCCCGGCATCTTTTTAATCTGGGTCTCAGCCTTAGAAGAGTTTTGTATTATTGGCATGCAGGCACCATAATAGGCTTACTGTTTGAACTCTATTTATAACTGATGCCAATACACTTCGCAATGCTCAGTATTACAGGTTCGTTTAAATGGAATTATCACTTTTGGATGCTAGTCAAAAAATAAAGTCCTTACTTAGTCAGTTGTAGATACTGTAAAGCGGTGAATAAGTAGGTCTGAAATCAGACATATGCAGATGCCAGAAGTGCTCGCTGATGGATTAGTAATCCTACAGCCCATTGGATGAAATATTGATCAGTTGTAGCTCAGAATCTCACCAACGGTACTTTCTTAATGGGTTGTTAAACTTGGTAAAAGTGCACAGAAGAGATTACACTTATCCAGGGGTGCGCAAAATTGTCCGGGGGGGAGGGGGGACAGCCCAACGCTCTTCCCAAAAGCATTTAAATTAAATGCCGGGGGACCATGCGGGCGTCTAAATTCCCTTAATCTCCATGGCAACATAGCGTCATTTGACGCTGGAGACAAGGGGGGGGGGGCAAGCAGGTGGGGGAGAACAGGCAGGGGGACGCAGGGGAAAAAAAACTTTGTGCACCACTATTCTAATCTTTGTCAGAAGCACAGGGAGATAAGGAACACAGAGAAACAGCAGACAATGGGCCTTACACAAAATGTATATACACTTAATAAAAAGACTAAAACATTAATATACTCACCATGACATCTACCGTTTCATGCTCTCGCAGAACAAAGCTAAGGGTCTCAAGATTCGGGCCAGCTACCAATCGGAGATACAGTGGGTGCTCCCTGTCTGACAACTTGCACATGTACACTGCAGAGGGAAGAAGTCCAGAGAGCGCGTCAACTTAACAAATATCTACCAAACTGACCTACATAACAAAGAAAGCCATGGAAATCGCTCTTCCTTACATAGCAGTATTATAACTGCTAATATACGGCAGATCAGGCACAGTGCAGCAACAGGATGTCACGTGGCTGCATTGTGCTGCAGCTCTGCAGAGATGTGTGACTATTAACCTCGGTGGACAATAATTCTAGTCAATAAGATATTTTCTATAAAACTTGATTAAAAAAAAATAATATACAGCTTGAGCACTTTAATGTATTAATTGCATACATGCAGCATATTCTTTACTCATATGTGTAATGAATTGGAGAAATTGCAGTACTCCCCAGTACAGACACTGCTTAAATAAAAAGAAAAACGGTGTTTCCTTCTGTTATTATCTGAAGGATGATCTCATTGCAGGCTTCTTTTATTGTTCTATGTAAAAAGGTGCATTTCCAAGCACAGCACTACATGCTTCAGTGACATAAAATATAGTGCTTTCACATTAATGTAACATGCTCTAACATTAAGGAGGTTCTTACATAATTGAAGATCCACTTAAATAATCTTGCAAAAGGAAACACATGGGAATGATATATAGATATATTATACACACACACACACACACACACACACACACACACACACACACACACACACACACACACACACACACACACACACACACACACACACACACACACACACACACACACACACACACACACACACACACACACACACACACACACACACACACACACACACACACACACACACAAATAATTGCTCATCACTCCATCACCACTTTGCCTGAACCCCAGAGCAGAACAAAGTATGAAGAAAAACTGTTTTGGCAACATGTCTCCAATACATCAGTGCCAAAGTTACATTGAAAGACCAACTTGTGCCATTTAGCTTTACAACAGTTGAGTCTGTTTGGCAAAATGTTCCATATCATTCCTTAAAACAAAGTCAATGAAGAAGATCAGGTGCAATCTCGGCGGCCATTAGGAAAACTGTTGTCATACAGTTGTCTAAAACTTTTCAGCAAAAGCAATTCCTCAAATATGTGTCATAGCAGAAAGGTTTACTTTACAAGTACTGCAATTACTTCTCTGAAAGCAGCTCACTGGAAGTGTAGCACAGAACCTACAATAGCAGAGGTTTATCTACTTTAACCGTAGCAACAACAAATCCTATAATGGTCGTAAAATATATTTTTTTGTTACATATTACACTAAACTCGAGTGCCAAGTGGATTACAATTCCCTTCCCAGTCATCACAAACTTCCCTGTAATGCACTCTTGTGGAATTCTAATTCAGAGATCACTTTATTCTAATCACTAGAAGCAATATATATTATTAAAGGCCAGGCAGACAGCACGCAATAAAGCAGCGTACTCAAGTTTTAGGGATACTGCTTCAAAGTCGCAATTAACATGCAACCCAAACATACTGTATTTGCCCTATTATATGGGGCGACCCTGAAAATAAGGCAACCCTCTAATTTTGGAAGCAGCTGGAAAGGAAACAGTATACACACACACACACACACACACACTTTCTGCGTCCCACTGTCTCTGTCTTGGATTGAGCTTCCTGCCACAAGCAACATGGCTTCTTCAGGAGATTCCTCCTTTTTACCCTCCTACCTCATACATCTGACTGCCGATAGGGTCGCAAAGTGGACGGGACCCGATTATAAGGCGAGTAGGTACTTTTCTACTTTACTTTAAAAAAAAAAAAATCACATTTCCTGATAATTAGGCAAAACCGGTAATTGGGTGGCAGCAGCACAGAGATCCATAATGAAGTTAGATATGCATTTTCCTCTCTTGGTGGTAACAAATATGCTAAAGCAAATAAGAGACAGCAGCGGGCAATAATAGGGCAAATGGTTCAATTGCTAAAAAATCGGTTACCTTGATCTTCCTTCTGACAGCGCTTATAAAGTGCAAACTTGGCGGGATTGTCAGCAACCGAAAACTTCCTCAGCAAGGCCTCGATGACTTCGCGCACAGTGTTTGTGCTGCTGATGTGCAGTATGTTTATGCTCGTCGTGGGCATGTAGAAGGCAGTGTCGTTGTTGTTGCTGCGAGCGTGGCCCTGTGCGTGTGCGCGGGTCCGTACAGTGATAGGTCTCCGAAGCTCCATTTGTACTTTAATGAAGCCGGTATATATCCCATCAGAGTTCTGTGCAGAGAGAAACCGCACAATAACATGCTGACAACAATCACTTACAGGGAAAATTATTCTCTAAAGACTTCCATTTAGAACCCATCCTTGAAAATGGATCTGCTGCAAACACGCACTACCGGTATATACGAAAACATCTGCAGCTACTCCTACGGAATTCAATGGAGCAGAAATACGCTTTACTTTTTATATACACAGTGGGCCGGCCCAGGCTCATTCCCTCTAAAATCTGGTTCCTGTCGATACTTGATTACACCCCCTCCTTCCCTCCCACCACCAGACAGCACTGTGACCAAAATAATTAGGGGGGGGGGGGGGGGGAGAGAATCTGGAGACCAAGTAAATGAAACGGTGGCATAGAAAATCATTAACATTGTATTTTGTTGTATTGCTTAAATCATAGAAACAGGATTTGCAAAACCCCCAAAGCCTGCGTCTCTGCAGCTCTTAATGATAACCTTCTGTGTATTCAATACTGTACATCTTTCATTTACCAATGTCACTTGCCGACTTGCTTGGTTTCTTTTTCCTTTGACGAGTCCCACTAATGAGTGGTATGAAAGCCTCTGCAAACAGACAGCTGAACCCTGTGCTGCTGGAGCAATGCATTTCTGGCCTCTTCCCAGGGTTAAAAGGTAAGAGCCCGACAATACAATAACCTCTCACATGTTTGTACAAAACCAGGGGGTGGATCCGTGTTTTTTATTGATTAGTTTACTTTTAACATATGTACTGAACTCTGGAAGTTTCCCTCATAGGCCCAGATCCACAAAAGGGCGCTAAAGCTTTAACGCGCCTTTTAAATGCATATGAATTCATATGAATGGCCACGCAGCTGTGCTAATGCTGAGCACCCTTACCTGGATCAGGGTCATAGTGTTGATGCAAATGGATCAATTTTTAACTTCAGGTTAACAGTTGCTTTGGTATAATTTATGCATGCAAACAGATACGAGGTTAACCCCTGTGCTGTCAGAGAGGCCACGCAACACATTGCAACTGGCAAAAGGTCATTCCACAAGCCGTCTACTTTATATTTAGTCGTTTAAAAAAAAAAAAATGTATTTTTATTTTTTACAGCCTCTTCAGTAAGGGAGATCACCAAGTTCAGGGCTGCAAGTCCTTTTCCAAAGCAAGGTGTTTTTTTTGTTTTTTTAGGGTGTCTGGTTTCAAATCCTGTGGAACAATTAGATATGGCTTCCCCAGTACTTCCTGTTGCCTCCTGTGGGACACATACACATGTATTCCACCTCCTGCAAGCATGTTGACTCCCAGAAGTACCACAGCCATCTTATTTTATTTAACTCCGGTTAGCCTGACATTTGGAGTGTGTATAATATAAACGAAAAAAAATACAAAATACAAAAATGGGAATTTGGCGCTAAAAAATACTTGAATACTCCCTACTAAGACAGGGAATAAACAGCAGTATTACATTTTTTTAAGAAAATCTGGATTTATGGGAGTGGTATAATTGCGAGTTCTTAGTTTTCGACAACTACTGAACACCAGGGGTACAGGAACCTATAAACATTTCTGAGGTCCCTCACCAAATCCAATCTGTGCGGCAAAATGCCTGAGCACATAAAATCTGTACTTTCCTTAAGGTTATGGTTTAGTTTAAAAATTGGATACATCTCAGATGAAGTTAAAGCAGCACTGACAAATAAGGAAATACAGGAGGGCCCCACTAATACGGCGGGTTCCTTTCTGAGGACACGCCGTGAAGCGAAAATCGTCGGAAAGTGGAACCGGAGATTTTCGTTAGGTGCGCATGTGCAGACCGTCAATGCGCCATTCTGCGCGTGCACGACAGAATGAAACCCCTCCATTTCGCGCATGCGCGACCGCGGGCCGGCCAATTCTGCGCATGCGTGGACATGGCGACCCCCTTCTCGGCACCGCCGAGAAGCGGGGACCTGCTGTATACCAAAATATTTTACCAGACTGGTAAATAGGGATGCACAGTACCTCTACTTTTTCAATGAGATCCTGTGGACTAGCCGTGTATCTGGTATACCCTCAGGGAGATTCTGCCACTGGGATCTGTGAGTTGGGCACCTGCCTGCTCCCGGTATACAAGCCTATAAACCAGTGTTTTTTTACACTTTCTATTACGGTATTCTATTGGGAAATACTGCGGAATCCCAACCTTCTCTAATAGCGCGTCTGAGATCTGATGCATTGTAAAGTCTTCTGTATATGATCCAATTTTAGATGACCCGAAAATTGCAGGGAACCCTTTAGGGATGTCCGGGGGAACCCAAGGCTTCTTGGAATCCCTGTTCAAAAACACTGCTATAAAACGTATTGTAGTAGTTGTAGGGATCAAGGGAGACAGGATTTTTGCAGGCAGAGAACGTATTCTGGCCCCAGATGATGACAAAGTACAGGTAACGGGCACTTACCAAGGTCATCTTCAGCTTGTCGGTGACCGCTGAATTGTAAAGCTGGACCTTCTCTTTGGTTTCTTCCTTACTGAGGTACGATAGGGGATCTCTTTCCTTTTCAACATCCTGAAAGCAACAAGACAGCACGTTTAGAAAGAAACAAGCCACTCAAGTGAAAAGCATCCGATGTTAAAATGTTCAGGTTTTAAAAGCTTGCTTCTTAATGTCATTTTTTTGTTGTTGCAAAAAAAAATAAAAAAAATAAATAAATAAAAAAAATGTTGTTACATTAACCCCATTCTTGTTGCATTCACTGGCAGAAAGGGACAAATATTAAGAGTAGCAATATAACCAATATATTTCACATGCTGCTTTCATTAGGACCTATCCCCCCCAACAGAGGCTGCAAACGTGCAATGATTTAGGGCAAGCTATAAAGTAGTTCTGTCAGTAATGTGTTTATGCTTTATCAGAACCACAATGACTAGAATAGCTTTGCACAAGTTTCTTCCTTTCATGCCCAGGGGCATTTCTGTTCTGCAGAGCCTAGGTAACGTCAGAGAAATGCTAGATAAGACTTGTAACATAGTGTGTGCGGCCGTGCGCGTACATGTGACGCACACTTTTTGTGTGTATGCTGTGAGCGAGTGAGGTACTGTGTGTATGTGTATGTATATGTGGGTATATGTGTGGGTGTATGTGTAGATGTGGGCGTATGTGTGTGGGTGTTATAAATACGTTTGAAATAAATAAATCCGTTAATAAATAATTTATTAACATTGTACACACACACACACACACACACACACACTCTTTATTTTCTTCATCTTCCCCCCTGTCGGCCGGTTCCAAGCTATCAAATTAAACGTAAACATCCAACACGTGGCTTTACCTCTTGAGGTTTTTAATTTTTGTACTAGGTTTCAAGCAGGGGGTCACCGGAGCAGAACCACGTTTAATTCAGCTCCGGTGACCCCTTGCTCACCCAGCAACTTAAGATCGAAAGGGCTCGGCTGAGCACAGAAAAATATAATGTCTGTCTATTTAAAGGTCTCATGGGCCAATAGGAAAACCCGACATCACTTGTGCCTTCCTGATTGGCCCGCAGCATCTTTAAACAGAAGTGAGATA
Organism: Ascaphus truei; assembly: GCF_040206685.1. Classification (NCBI taxonomy): domain Eukaryota; kingdom Metazoa; phylum Chordata; class Amphibia; order Anura; family Ascaphidae; genus Ascaphus; species Ascaphus truei. Next base: position 101,565,925 of record NC_134487.1, on the reverse strand, counting down.
CTGATGTCACCTTCCGATGTAAGAAAGTATCTCAGGGAGCAGGCGGTCCCGGAGCTGAAATTAACATGGCTCAGTTCCGGAGACCCCCTGTGGGAGCAGGGGGTGTGTACGTGGTTTTTTTTTTTTTAAAGGCAAAGCTCTAACTTGCTTCATAACGTTCAGGGAAACCACTTATAAGAACACACACATATTTTATTGTTATTTTATTCTATGGTACTGCACAATTAACATACAGAAAGCACGATAATGAAATAGTTAAGGCTGGGGCCATGGTACCGCAGACCGTGCGGGCTGAGCGAACAGACTGCCTTAAGGAAGCGTTCGCGTCCATGCGGACGCAAGAAATAAGTTCAAACTGATTTCTTGGCGCAACAGGCCGGTCGCGTGAGCGGTTCGCCCAATGAGGGTGAACCAGCTCCGTGAGGTCACCGGCACGCCCCTAGACACGCCCACGGATGGCACGTGTACCATGGCAGAAAAACGCACCCGCTTCAAGCGGGTGACGTCACGGCTACGCACGGGCAAAGGCACTATGGACCTGGCCTTATGTAGCGGGGGTCCCCTTCCGCGCCTGGGTGAGGGGAGCTGCTCTGCATTGCCCCGCTGAGGAGCCGGTGATCCGAGGCCCTGCCGGATCAGGAGAAAGTTGCGGTGGCTATTTTGAGGTTGGTGCCGCATGCAAGTCTATGGGACGGTTATGCTATTATGCCCTATGAATATACGAGTGGCAATGTGAGAGGAGGCACAAGCAGCCAAGCGAATGAGCCAGGAGAGAGGCAAGCACAACCATTGAAATAAGCACCAATTTACAAAACAAACTAACAAAACAGCGGAGAACCAGAATCCTTAAACCAGGGATGTGCATCAAATAACAAAAAAAGAAATAGAAAGGCATTCGTGCCACAAAAGTAAAACAATGTAAGGGATATTAGACAGTATAGAGAGATCCTAGGAGTGTATAAACCAAATATATCTTTGTGAAACCAGGGGGGTGGAGGGGTAGATGAGAGATCTGGCTCTTATGCTACATGAGGGATAGTGTCCCCTTCCCGCACCAAAAGAGTTAATCACTTCCCTTTTGGTTGATGGAGGGAGGGGGGCGGGAATTGTCTATTTTGGAGCCACATATTCTGGGCTCGCTGGGGCCATCTGTTTTGAAATACAGAAGTCTAAACAAAATCTCACACTTTTGCTCAATTCGGAGCCTCAGAAAACAGCATGTGCCGTACATCCCAGTGCACAGCAAGTAAAGAAGCAGTAGCCATGATAACTTTTTAGAAGGCTTGCTCACAAACATACTGCTGTAATATACTGTAAAACGCTAAGCTTTACAGCTCGGAACTGTAAAATCTGCCTTTGGAGCTGGACTGCTTCCAAAGAGACATTTGTTCCGACTCTGCAACCACTCCAGCAAACCAGTGTTATAAATATAACCAGCACATCCACTTACCCAAGGCCCATATATAGTATGCAGCGGTGATGTTCCCTTCGACCATTAACTTGCTTGATTTCAGACAAGTTTCTACACAGAGCTGCACTGATCTTAAAGCTGTGATAATTACATAAGGAATACCAGCCTAGGAAAGAGAATTGTAATAATGCCAGGAAGAACTGTGGTTTCCATTTAAAATCATCTGTCATGGAAATGCAGACAATTCCTGTGCTTCATGTCTTTTGCGTGCTTTAATTGGGAAGGAGTTACTATACTAATTCTTTAACCAGCATAAATTCCACATTATGCCCAGTCTACACCCAGAACAGCATCAAAAAGTATGAAGCTAGTTAAAATCGCCAATCCATTTCAATGCCTTCAGCCGTTTCTTTCAGTGTTTCACGTTAACCTCTTTATGGCTAAAGATGCCTGCAACCTGTTGCTCTGCCCCCTACAATAACATGGGGGAAAGGAGTATTTCATGCATGAGGGGTGAGGAGAAATGCAGGAGTTATGAGGAGACACGGATGACTAGATTCTACATCTAACAAGTAGAAGAAATGATCCCCCAAATCTTCCCTTGGGGAGAGGCTAGAACTTAAAGGCACTTAGCAAAATTAACTGTAGTTGCAACAGGTGAAAGAACTTAGCAATGCAACAGTTTCTCCAATGTTTTTAATTATTGTTTCACTCAAGACAAGTTTAATAGCTTTGGAAATTTAGACCACACATCCCAAGGGTGTAAAGCACAATAACAAATGAAGCAGTCTATACAATACATGTGCTTAGGGCTCATACCCAAGAATACTACAGATAATCCAAAACTTAAGTCATTGTGGCAGAATTAAAATGTATATTATAGATTACTATTATAAATAATTTATGAGGCAGCTTTAAAAATCGATTCTTAATAGCAGTCAACTTTTTTCTTGATTAACATTCCTAAAAAATTTTTTTTGCAACTTTGTAGCAAAGAGGCTCAACTGCCTTTGAAGAGGGTGATACAAAACCAGAACGAATAGCTTCTAAGAAAAATCTAGTGACACCCAAAGCTCCACCATCTGCATTTCCCATGCCACCTCCACCCTAGACAGAAAAAAGAGAGACCCCCGACACAAACAAGACTGTCACACACTATAAATGTAACTACTGCATAAAATATGCCATGAGTAGGCTAAATCTGGCTGTGTTGGTCTTCACATCGTAGAGAGGGAACATTTAAAAGGCCTGTGCCCCTGACCCCACTAATGAGCCAACAGGAAAGGAAATCTGTGGCACAAACTAGCTTGTGCATGCTGCACAGTGCGGTGTGTCTCAGAAACACATGTTTGAGCGTGTGAACAAGCAGAACAGTGACATGATTAGCAGACAGACATGGAACGGAGAAAGCCCGGATGCAAGCCATACGGCCTATGAATAATGCATTTTAAAGATCTATTTTGACAGGTGAGTGAGACAACAGGTTCAGCACCTTCCTGGCAGCTGTCAGAACCAGCCAGAGAAGACTTCATTTCTGAAAGATGTGCATTGAACACCTGTTGTGGTGTGGCAAGAAAGCGGCTGAGCAGTCAGAATCTGGATATAGAAAGCGGTGTACTATAAAAAGCTAAGACCACTGGGACAAGATAATCAGGCACAAAATAAACAATGGTTTCCATCTACATTTGAAGATGGGAGAGAAGGGGAGCTTGGAAAATGCATTCTCAATAACCCCTTCAGTTAGCCGTCACTGCCTTGGGAGTGAAGGCGTTAAAGAGATCCAAAGTCAGGGACTGCAAGTGAAAAACCCCTGGTCATCTCTTTGCAATTATCTCTTTCGAAAAAGCCTCAATTAAAAAAAATTATGTTCACCGTGCTACTCCTATCAAACACACACAGAACGTTGATGTGTTTGTGTGTGTTACACGACAATACTTGTGTTAGATTTAAAAAAAAAAAAAAGTGTGTTAAAGATCTTGTCTCCACTCATTTTCAACCATCATTACATTTTTCAGTGGACAGTACATTTTTTTGTTTAAATATATTACTTAGCCAGTATCAAAGAATAAAAGTTAAGTGTTATTTTCTGTGTATGAACTAGCAATTTAGCTCCATCTAAAAACACCATATGTTAGAATCACCAAAGTAGAAATGACCCATATGCACATATAAAATCACTTAACTTGAACGACATCCTGCATGCTGGGGAAGGAGAAAAAGGGAAATGGTTCTTTACTGATAATTTCATTCCTTGTCAGTGCAGGGGTCAGACACGTGTCAGCTGGTCCCCATGCTCTGGTTTTTTTAGTCTCCCAATGCCTCCTGCCTCAGTTGTCCATCTAGACAAGCGCTCAAGAAACTCAAAGAAAAGGTCAGAGAATAGATGACAAAAATCAGACTAATCAGCGAGGGATATGGAGGGCCGAAAAGAAACTAAGGAAAGTTTTCCCTTTTCTCTTGCGTCCCTCCATATCAGTGCATGATTGAGTGGACATCACAAAGCATTCCCCCAATCCACTGCCTGGAGGAGGACCTTTAACCCGAAGCACGCACCTGCTAATGGCAGAAGATACAGTATGTAATGTATGAAGGGACGGCCAGCTTGTGGCCTTGCATAATTACTGTTTTTCCACCCATTGGAGTGGGCTCTAATCTTGATCAGTGTCTGCCTTCTATTGCCCGACAGGCTTCCTGTATGGCAGCTCTTACCCCTTTAGCCACAGCTCCTTTTGAAGCAGTCATCCATTTTTTCTTTGACCACAAAAAAAAAGGCTCTAGATTTCCAGAAGTCTTAATTCATTCTACACAAACATTTATTGCCCTTACCACATCCAGGGGCTTGGGCAGAATGCTGAAACCACAATTGTATGGTTAATATAAAAATGTAACACCAATTTAGTGTGAAATGTAGGTACTGTTTCAGAGTACTATTTTGTCTTGGACTACAAAAAAAAGTGAATCGCATGATAGGGGACTCAGCTCGCCGACTTCTTGCTGACGTAACTGCTGTTCAGATGATTTTTAAATGGCTGTTTAAAAATCGTTAGATGCCAAAGATTCACACCACTGATTTGGTAGTAAGGACTTCCCTTTTGCCGTTCTGTCTGGGGTCTCCCACCATTTCAGGGACTTGCGAGTTTCCGGAGAGACCCGTATCCTTCAAGTTCTTATTCTTCTATACACTCGGGAAATTGTTCTAAAATTGCCCGAGATGAAAGAGAGCCCATGAAACTAGGTGATTAAGCCTATAAGCGACATACCTTGTGCAGCCATTGATACCGGGTCTAAGCTTAATCCGGTCACTTTTTCGTGTGCAAACGTATACACTGCTTACTGTGTGTCAAACAAGAACACGAGCAAAAAGAGAAAATTCTGCCAAGGCTGTAGATAGTTTTCCTTGTAATGTATAACAAAAACATGGTACGCAAGTGTGGAAACTGTTCATGCTACATGTAGATTCCATACTCATGTTGTAGATCTAGTCTTTAGCAGCCAATCGTCCTGTTATAGTGTTACACATACTCCTTGTGTGGCAATTACAGCTAGAACCTTCATCAATACCCATGATGCGGTTGAAGGACCAAAATAGTACCTGAAATAGGTAATGATGCCCAAGAATGGGGATATAGCTATATAAAGAATTTGTGATGCTATGATTGGGACAGGTAGTTAAGCATCCTTTAAATCTATTGATGCAAGATAATACATAGAGTACTGATAAATTGATTCAACCGGGACCAAAAAATAATTCTCCTTAAAAGGGAATTGAAATTAGCCTCATCTTTGAAGAGAAGTTTGCTGCCCAGGGCTTGAAACACAAAGCTCTCTTGGCAGCCACTGCTAAAGCGAACAATCTCTCTCATAGTCTAGTTTTATCTGGTGAAACGTTGAATAAGAAATCTTGCAAATCTGCAAGTGTCGAGCAACCCTCCAATATCTAAATGCCATGATGTGCATTAATCAATAGCCTTTTGCAGTAGAAACCAAATCTTCATTGCATGAAATAAACATGCCATAGCGATAACCAGCTTGTTGAGGAAAACAAAACCAAAAAAAGCATATTCAATTATTTTGGCGATTGGATTTCTAAAAGATGATGCATGATCTAAAGCAGTATTTCCCAACTCCCGTCCTCAGGGAACACCAACAGGTCAGGTCTTAAGGATATCCCTGCTCCAGCAAAGGTGGCTCAGTAAAAATGACTGAGTCACTGAGTGCTGGAGCAGGGATATCCTTAAGACCTTACCTGTTGGGGTTCCCTGAGGACTGGAGTTGGGAAACACTGACCTAAAGGGATCATGGTTCTTCTAGGAAGCCTTGCTACTGCCGCATCCACATTAAATGGAAAATCTCAGCTGTCTTTATCTCTAAACGGATACATTCTTTGAAATCTTCTGGGTAGGGAAGACTTCCCTTCAGAATACTTCCATTGATGGAGAATGATGTCTTCGATCACAGTGTACTGGAAAGGTTCTGGGCTTTTTCTTTGTACTCAGAATACCCGTGCTTTATTTTTCTATGCCTAAAGTTGCAAACATATGACCAATGTATCAATGATTTCCATATTAGAACGGCTTTTATCTTCCTTAAATTTCTCAGACGATGAGAAGTACTGATTAGAGGAATAAACCTCTTCCTCTTTCAAAGCCGTTGCAGGAAGAATCCAAACGATAGGTAATGTCTGGGTACAAAGACTCATTCCGGGCAGTTGTAAATGTTTCTACCATGGAAGATTTGAACCGAGGGAAGAAATTAACACTTTGAGATGGGGCTTCCTCGAAGGCCTTTTCTTATGCATACATAACATACGTCAAAAAAGATCCACATGTCAACCCCTATTTGCAAGTTAAACAACTAGAGTGCTTAGATTTTTGCAGTAAACGTATTAACTAGAGATTCTAGTTTATAACCAGAGAGTGAGAGAGAAGCCATTGTATGATATAGGAACAACCATGCGTTCATTCACGCATAGGCATGAAATTAACAAAAAAATTCAACCCAGCCCCAAAAACAGTTGAAACAAAAGTAGTACTCGTGATAACTGCGATTCTGGGGTACCCCGTGCAATAGCAGCACACAGTATTTCAGTCAGACATGCGGGGGCGGGGGGGGGGGGGGAGGAGCTGATGGACTCCAGGTTGTCTTTGAAGTGGCCCTTGTCCTCATTCTGTTAACCCCCTTCACGCTGGCTTGGTGGACAGGGGCAGTGAAGGCATATTTGGGAGCCACCCTAAGGTTTTGTCCCGGTGGCCGCGGCTGCGCGGCCGACGCACACAAAGTACAGCCCTCTATGGGTCAGGCCCCAGGCGGCTTGTGTGTGTGCGCGCGCGCTGCGCCTGCCTTTGCCAAAAGATAAGAGTTTTGTCGTTGGGGCGACTCCGTTGTTATGTCCCAGAGGATCTTTGTGGAAATGAAAAAGCATCCTGGTAATATACAGTACCTCAGTAAGACATGCAGGGGGTATTTAATTTGAATGACAATAAAATCTCGTTTCTTCCAAGTTCATAATGACCTCATCCATCAAAGCCCTCATTGCCAATTCTGCTATACCCTACAAGGCTGTGCTTTAAAAATGGGTGGTATGCCAATGCTTAAACAGACAGGCATTTGTTTAGAGTTGGGAAAACAATTTTATCAAATTAAATACTCAGGGCTATGTCTCGAATGCTAGATGGAGGAAATAAAAAAAAAAAACACTTGTTTTCAGTTCATACTCCCATACCGTTCAAAACATACATACCTAAATAGGCAATATTTGAGGATTGTGACCAAGGAGTAAATCAGATGATACTGGGAACGAGTTGGACTGATTTAAAACGAAGATTATGTTCTGTAAATAATTATTTTTTAAGTGATTGGGAAATTTTAAGATGATTGCAATGAAATCTTGCATTGAAGGTTGCCATGAAGATAGCAGTGTTAATTAAAGTCTTAACTTTAAACTACTATTTACAATGGAAATCTAATATATACACACACACTAAAACAATGCTTATAGCACCAGAGAACAGTGTTTTTCAACCAGGGTTCCTAGTTACCCTTGTGTTTCACTATTAGAGAGGGTTGGGGTTCCTTACAATGCATCGGATCTCAGACTCACTATTAGGCTACGCTTACAGTGCCTGGCACCGTTGCTCCAAAACAAATACATTGAATCCGTCGCATGCGCTTAGTAAGCACGACGGTAACAACCAAAAATTTTGTAGTCAGTGTTATTTGATTTTTTTTTTTAGAGACGGTCACCACATGTGACTCTCTAAACCAATCACAGAGCACCTATTGCACTCTGCCCTCCCCCTTCGTGACGTCACTGGCCTTGTCGCCAGCGACGTCGCTCAAAACTAAAGTGCAACTTTCGTCAGTGGCGACGGGTGACGTCACCGGTCGCGTCGCCGGCACTAAAAACGCAGCCTTAGAGAGGGCTGGGGCTTCCACAGAATTCCACATTGGTTTACTTAAACAACTTTCTATGTCACGGGTTTCCAACACTTTTTTTGGTAAATCGCACTGTATGTGCCTTACTGCAAAGATTGATGGGCGACACGTAGAGTTGACAAACGAAGCCTACAAGAAGGGGTTAACATGACCCTATTGAACCAATGACAAATTTAGCAGATTAAACATATCACTAAAGTGATAATTCCCACAAAAATAAAATACAACTGTTTTGTAGCGAGGACACTAGAAAACATTAATCTTGTGTTCTACCCAAATGACAATCCAAGCAAATAGGTGGGATTTTTTTTAAGATACAAATTTGGAGAGAAACACATTTATAAGTACTTGACTAAAAAAAATAACAAAATAGGATGAGCTCTGCCGAGAGATTTCAGAAGGTGCTTCTACATCAAACTGCAATTCTCATTTAATGTGAGAGCCAAGAACAGTGGAAAGACAACGTTACAGGTCCCATATGGACCTTTCATCAGAACCTGATGAAAAGGTGCATATGGGACCTAAAACGGTCAATGGAGAATTGCATTATAAAACTTGTGGGTAGAGCTGTACTTTGTACCGCTGTACTAGAGGAGACCTGCACGTTGAGGAATGTGTTTGTCTATGTTGTGTTGGCTGCACAGGCAGGATTCTCCTCGTCTGAAACGGTTTCCCCACTCTTTGTAATTGTACTATGTCAAACTGCACCTTTTGCTAGTCCTTTAGGTTCAATTGCATGGGGTTATTGCTATTGTTTGACGCAGGTACAGCTTGTATACATTTGCCACGCTCAATAGCTCTCCTGTTTGACACATACATATATATTTTGTGGGGGTTCAGGGGTTCCCAAAAAGAGTTTGCTGGGGTTCTGTGTGTTTTGTTAACCTATTCTCAGCTGTTTCAGCTGTTGGAGGTTAGTGGCCCCTCCCAGGTTTTAAGCCCACCCCTCCCCACCCCAAGTCAGCAGTTCCTTTTCATTTTGCTGAATATAGATCCAATGTTGGTCTTTCTCCCTCCTAATAGAGGTAAATGAGAATTTTTAATCCTAATAGAGGTATATTAGTATTTTATCTGGTAGTGTTAGGACTTGTGAACTGGATCTGCCTTGTCGTGGCTCACAGGCTTACAATGCTTTGGCCAAAGGGTTAAAATAAATGACCCTTTATCAAGAGAATATAGAAGTATTTTACTGTGTATTTTTGTCATGTTTGATGTAGCATTGGGCTTCTCTGTCGCTAGGTGCAGATTGGAGACAGATATCGGCATGGACAATATTCATCTTACCGGCCCTTTCATTTCACGACGTAGTGTCATGACGTCATGTGATGTCGCATCATCATGGCTATGCATCACCATGTGATGTCACAGACATGGCGACGCGGCGCCATGTGACATCGGCTCACCATGACAACGCGACACTGCAGGAGGAGATGCCATTCTAGTAAGGCGCTTACAGAGGCCCTGCTCTCTTCACCGGCAATCAGTTTAATTGCTGTGGGGAAGAAAGAGCGCGGGTCCTCTAATCACCATCAAGCTCCGGTCCATAGACCCACCGGACCTTTTCCCCCTGTTTTCCAGCGGCCCAATCCAGCCCCTAGTTTGACGTGTGGGGCCGAGGACCAGGACTATCCAGCTGGTGGCTGAAAAAGGAGATTCCATTAGGCCAAGGAGGAAAGGAGACATTTTGAGGAAACAAGTGCAACACTGATTGGGAAAAAGCACAATGTAATTGAAAGCGGTGAGATCATAATATTGCCGTATGTGCGCTTTGCACACTTGCACTACCGCAGCATATATTGCCAGTATGCCATTTGGCCCCTCACTGCTGGCTAATAGGGCGTTCCTGTTCTACAAGAAACAAACAAACAGACGACATGACATTGCGTCTATGGAAAGAAAACCAGGACCCATGGAAGATTTTATTATGTTTTTACATGAGCTGCTGAAATGCGTCAAATAGCAAAAGGATAAGAAACATCAATAGGAAATAAGCGATTTCTCATCTACTGAAAGAGATATGTACATTAAATTACATTTAAGGCAATAAAAACAGACAGACAATGAGAGGAAGTTACTCAGTAAAAGCAAGACAACTGCATGTGGCATGTAATTATATATTAATCATAAGCAGAAAACTTTGACCTGCATATGTAACTACAGTGTTTGCCTGCTAATAAGATAAGGGAAGAAACACAGGATGAGTCTATATCATTAAGTAGGGCTCATAATTGTTTGAGATAATACTATAGACAAAGAAAAGCAACCCTATAATAGCCACGGCCTTTGTTATGGGCAACATAATGTGTGTTTTTAGGATTGTTAAATTAAAAAGTACCACTTATTCCCCCATCTCTGGCTCTATGCAGTGCAAAATAATTCTTTCCTCACCTGTGAATTTGGCAAATAATTCAGGTCACTTGTGTAGTTTAAAGCAGCAGTTGAAACCCCACCGCGCCCCCCCCCCCCCCCATTAATACAACCCACACAATGAAAAGTAATTAGCCGATCGATCAACGAAGATTCAGCTCGGGGTTCACTAAATGGCTGTCAGTGCAGCAGAAGAGGACCAAAAGGGGCAAAGTTCTGTAGGAAAGATCATGTGATCAGGCAGTCACAGATACAATTGGTGCACTGCTAGAGGGCAGGGCTCAAAAAGGGGTGTGCCAGAGCCTGTTTCAGAAGAGGAAGTAACTTTGTAAATGGTTGCTATAGAAACAAAAATGCTAGTTACACATTATAATACAGTACAACAGATTGAAGCGTTGATGTTCCACAAAATAGTCCAATAAAATTAAGAAAGACAAAAAGGTAACACACAAAAAAAAAAAAAAAAATTATGAAGAAGGATTGGACCCACCAAGGAGGCTATGCTTGCTGCTCATACTTTTCCTATGTGGAAAAAGGACATTAGCTTGCTCAAAGATTTCAATAGATACAAAGCCTTTGCTTCAGTGCTTTACTAGTCCTGTGTATATAATGTAGTACGTTTTGGGAGTTCTTCAATTTTTTATTTTTTTTTTAATTTTTTAACTGCGTTCTTCTATAGGAAGAATAAAGGGGAAGAACTACAAAATATTGCAGGAACGAGCAACTGGAAAGTAGATTGAAGCAGAATAGGGCTGGGAGAGAATAGCAATACTCTGCATTTGTATATATTGTTTTACATTCATTTTTCATGGGAGCCCATTTTTTTTAACTCTTGCTTTCAAGATTGCTCTAAATTTCAAATCAGTGACCTGCTTAAAAATAATAATAATAATAATTAAAAAGGGTACACATTGCTCGGCTCCCCCTGGAGAGGTGACTCAATCCCATGCCTCAGATTTAGAAGCAAAGAACAATACATTTTACAAGGTTCAAAACATTCTTCAGGCCCTTTCCCTTCCAATGAATGTGCAGGAAACGAGCGTTGCAGGAAGCGCTGCAGCTTCTCCGCCTTTCCTTCTTCCCAGCTAACGCTCTGGTGGGAAGTGCTGGCTTTTGTGGCACTAAAATGTTTGTCTAGAGCAGGGGTTCAAAACTCCAGTCCTCAAGCCCTCCCCAACAGGTCAGGTTTTCAGGATATCCCAGCTTCAGCACAGATGGCTCAGTCAAAGACCGAGCCTCTGATTGAGCCGCATGTGCTGAAGCAAGGATATCCTGAAAACCTGACCTGTTGGGTAGGGGGCTTGAGGACTCGAGTTCAGCACCCTATTGTTAGAGGAAACAGAGATAGCAAATCATCCTCCCTCTCCCCGGAGCAAAGGCAGTATTATAGATTGTATTGTGGTCCCCCCCCTCCCCCCCGCCCTTTTAAAAAGTGACGCAGCCGTGACGCTCAAAAACAATTTCATTTGTCTACTCGCCAGTTTGTTGCTGCGTAGCACCATGTGCGCCTTCATTGGCCACCATTAGTTTGTTCCGGGGGAGATGGCGGATTTAATGATCCAACATGTTTAATTGATGATCACATTCGGCTCCAAATTGCCAACTTTAAAAAAAAGGTAGAGTGACAAATATCAGAGTTTTCAAGACAGACTGTTTATGGGATTATTCGGGGAAAACAAAATCACTTAGTGCTGCAGAAGATTACCCAAGATGCAAAGTTCTGTGACCAGGCAGGCACTAGATACCATTGGTGCACTGCTATAGAGAGGACAAAAAGGGGTGTGCCAGGGCCTGTTTCAGAAGAGGAAGGGGATGTGACTCTGTAAATGGTTGCTATAGAAACAAAAATGCTTGTTAAATTAGAATACATTTAAAAAATGCTAAATTTTTAAAGGAAAAAAAACAAGTACAGTATTTTCTCATAATACAGACCTGATTAAAAAAAAACCACATGTAGGATATTGCTTGAACTGTAGCTTTAACAAATTTGCTAAAAAAAAAAAGCTGCAGCACAAAGGCAAGAGTGCAAAAAGAAGGTGTCTAGGATCAATACAAGAGTGCAAAAAGAAGGTGTCTAGGATCAATACAAGAGTGCAAAAAGAAGGTGTCTAGGATCAATACAAGAGTGCAAAAAGAAGGTGTCTAACAAGAGCCAAACACTGCTGCCAGTGGGAGGCAAAGTAAGAAAAAAAGTGCAGGATACAAACACAAAATCGGAGATCAGGCCAAGCTTCTCCAGGTCTACTTTTGTTACAAGGTGTATATTTTTTAGATTGAGGCGCTTCTCCATTATTTTCTAGGGCCAACAATTATTGTGTTTCTACTTTGTTTTACTCTTCCTAACAAAATATAAATCGAGTGCAAACTGCTTCATGACCAGGGGCAATTAAAGGCCTATTCTTACATTAGTACAAGTCTCCTGTTAACCCCTTCCGGGCACAAGGGCTAGCCATGTCCTAGGTTCCCACATCCGATTTGGATTCATTGTACAAAAAGGGTATATATTTAAAAAAAACAAAATACTTTTTTTTAAATGGTATAAATTAGCAGTTACTAAAAGGAATAGTCAAACACAGTATGAGAAAGGATAAGGCATTACACATGTGCATGGTAAATAAAACCCACATTGCGCTTATCCACACAAGACACAAAATGTGATATGATATATGGGATTGCAGAACCTTGTCTGGAACCAGTCAAACTATCAGAGGACAACATTCTAAAGATGGCTGGAATGCCAGTAACCGCGTAATAAGAATTCAGCAAGCAGATTAGTCTTAGACATTAATGCAAGTGAGAAAGTGTTCAAATACTGGAGGGAAATTAGGTTTTAAAAAAAATAAAAATAAAGAAGCCCCCTCTTGGTAAAAGCTCATATGCGAGTCCTACAGTATGTGAGGTGACTGGTCTGCTGCAGCCTTCACAGGCCACCCTGCTGTTGCAGCCACAATATGTAGTCTCTACACCACACAGCACAAAAATATGTGCATTTCTCTGCTCAAATGAAACCTCAACTCTTTCGCAAAGGGATATGACAGCCAAATATATATTTTGCTTTGTCAGGAGTAGCTCACAGTTATATTTTTCATATACATGCGATTATTTTTTAGTACTCAAATTTAATTACCATAACGAAGGGGGGGAGGGGGGGAAAGCTCACGCCAATATGTTTGGGGAGACAATGCTGGATCAAACTATACAAAAACGGTCTGTTAATATTTACGTGAACAAGCCTCTGCAGTTTTCCACTACCAGGAATGGGAACCTTGGGATGCTTGTATTTGATTTGTAGCTGACTCCTTGGATTTAGATTCTGCTAAAAAACATTAAATGACACAAAAGATAACAGCTGTCTGTGGGTAGCTTTTCTAGCTATGCACTTCTTTAACCCAGGCTGTGCTGAAAAGCTGTGTAATGCAGCAGGCATAAGCTTATAGGGGTCCATGTTAAATGGATTTGAGCAAAGGATGAGTGGTGTGGTCACTTGCGTGTCATCACCCAGAGTTCCTAGCTGCAGTGGAAGCATTCTATGCCAAGAGATAATGGGGAAAGGCAGGTTTGCAGACCTGTTAGGCGCTGCGTTTTTAGTACTGGCTACAGCGACGGCTTGCAGCCGCAAAGCAACTCAATGTAGCCAGTAGCGACCGGCCATAGTGGGCGGGTCACGACAACGACGTGCGACGTCGTCACAGCTACCAAAAATCGCTGTAGTCAAAAGAATACGAGATTTCCAGAAACAGCCGCACCAGGTGACTGGCAGCAGCCAATCACATAGTCTCTTGCCCCCAGCGACATCGCACACCAGTGTGCAACTTTTGCTACAGCGATGGTGACGTCACGGGTGCCGTCGCCAGTAATATAAACGCAGCCTTAGACATGTGATTGTGCATGTAGAGATGGGCAAAATTCTGGGCCAGATTTGGATTGGAATGTTTAACAGTCCAATCCGCTGGTGGATTTTAATAATCTAATCTGCGGATTCAGTATCCCGCACGCTGATTACTTAATCCGTGGATTGTTTTCTTAAAATCCACCAGCAGATTGTATCCAGTGGCGATTTGTGATTCATCCGCACGGAGTGAAACTGGAACAGTTCGCCGACAGATCTGACACCGCGGAACAGATTTAGAATGGAAAGCTCGAGCAATTCCGTCAAAAAGGATTTTGACAGTTCCGCCCTTCTCTACTCACAGGTGCTATTTTTATTTGATGTAGACTTCTTAAAACTCCGGAGTTTGATATTTCTGCTCCATTTCCAAGGTCTGTTAATAGCAAATTGGAGCTTTCATTCTCACTTGCACCAAATACGTGAATTGGTAGTACAATTAAATGTTAAAGTAACCTCTTACGGCTGCTTGTGGAGGGTTATACGATTTGCATTTTTGGGCGGTCACATTAAATAAAATGGTCTCCATTAAAAAGTTTTGTTTATCACCACAAACTGCTGTAACTGGTACACATTGATCATGGAATAAAGAAAGAAAGTAGCAACTGTTGGACAACTTAAAAAAAAACGTGGGGATGGCTTTAGTCCTCCTTTTTATAGAGTAGAGAAGAAGTTAATGTGAATAAACGCCATTTGGGCCATGTAAGATTAGATGTACCACATTACAGTTTTATCTATAATATTAATAATAAAATACTTGTGGAAAAGGCACAGGATAGACAATGAACATGAGGAAAGCAATAGTACACATGGCAGATTTCCCTCCCGCAGATGAACAGAAAACCATACATCCTTGGAGGCCGTGTCCTGCAAATAAAACATGCACCCGCATGACTGGTGAGCAGAGCCAGCAAACCTTCAGAGAACAGAAAATAGACAAGTGCTCAGAATGCTATGTGGCTAACCTGTGTATGTGCATGTAGGAGCCTGCCTGAGGTTGGTCATTGCAACCACACCTGAGCATTTATTAACAATTAAAAGGGCGACCAGCAGAAGAAAAATAATCAAATAAAAAAGTCTGTCCGGGTGCACACATTTTAGACTACACAACATTTCCTTGTACATCCAAAGTAAAAATCCATAAAAAAAAATGTTTTTTTTTTTTTTTAAAAAGTGCCCGTTTGAATTACTCCTCTAAGGCAGGTTGTGCTGTTACCAGACACAGCGGCGACTGACAGGTTACACAGCACTGAATGTTTGTGTAGGTGTGTGTGTATAGAGTTGTGCGTCCGCGTGCGCAGAGGTGTGCGCGTACGTGCTGCTTTTACATCACACTGGAGATTTTCTTTCAAGCATGTACACGCAGTGTGCTGAAGAGAGGTCAAAATACTTGCACTGAAGATGAACAATCCAAGCAAGGTAACAGGAGCTCAGACCATTCGAGTTTGTATAAATGGAATAGAGAAAAGAGTGATGGCAAATTATTCTTGCCCATCACTAGGGTGAGCTCTCATGTGGACAAAAACATGAGCAAACTGGAAAAATACTCAAAGCAAGAATGAGAAAGTCCAGTGAAGGCGGCCGATGTCAGAACAGTGTTCGACTTATTCATTCCATACACCATTCATTCTACAGATTGTATTAACATAGTGAGCACAAGAGTAAACTGCATTGCTTAGTTCCCAAAGACCTTTACTTTATTTACATAATCTTTCACACACATGCAATAAAAATGAATATTCACAGAATGGTTTTTATTATATTACTGTATACACAGAAGAAACTTTCATTAGCCACAGGAAGATTTCAAGATCAAAGTAGGAGAGTTACTTTGTGCTTTGCTATAATTTTATTGTATAATCAAAAAGTACCACTCCAACAGATCTGGCCAACCCGTTCAAAGGTTTTCTTCCACGTGTGAGAACGGAACTGTATAAGCTCAGGAAGTATGAAATCTTTCATGTATTCATCAACAGACGAAGACTGAACGTGACAGATAATGCTGGAAGAAATCCTTTCATGGCTGTGTAGCAAGCTTTTATTAATCTGTTCTCTGTCAGGCATGCTTTGGTCTATCTGGTTGGTTCTCACTGCCTCTATCTGCACGTGGAGTGGGGTCATCCACCAAGTTATCTGACAATATGACTTTGCTTCCTGCTAAGGAAGGGCGAGCCTCCTTGTTTACAGCAGAATGCACATGTACTGCATTTTCTAGCAAAAACTTTGGTTGGTAACAGGCACTGGACGTGCATACAAAACATCATAAAGCAGCCCTGGATCCAGCTAGAAAGGTTTGCTACTTAATTTTCCGCCCACCTCACTATGATAAGCAGACACCCAAAAGGACAATATTTGGAGCCAACTAAAAATTAAATTGCTCTTACATGCACTATAATACCAGTTATTTGGCACCACACAAAAACATGGCAGACTTGGCTGAAGACTGAGCGAGTCTGTGCTTAACGATCCATTGATCCGAGTTAGTTCGTAAGTCCGGAAGTGTACAGCCATGTTCTCCATGTTCCAGGCAGGATGAGCACTTTAGAGAAGCTCTGGTCTTGTAACACAAGAAATATAAAAATAAACAAACAAACAACGCTTCCCTGCACCACAATTATCTTCAATACGACAGGTCCTCAAGCAACAAAGGAATTACTTGGGTAGAAGAGTTGGGAGCTAATGTGGAGGTGTAATAAACAATGAGAAAATTACTGTACACAGAAAGCCAATGGAAACTCACGAGCTCGAGGTGGTGCATGCAAAGCACTACAATGCAAGGAGTTACAGGTTCCTCCAGCAATTAACTGCTTCAACTCTACAGAATACTAAATAGGAGATTTGAATTCCCAAGGGCCACAGCAGAAAGAAGTATGCAGATAAGGCTGTTTATACTTAGGATCTAATCCACCCAGTGGGATTTGAGAAATTTGAGGATTTCAGGATTAGGAATCAGCTGTGGCCCCTATGCACACAGCCAGGAAACTTTAGATGTTTGAGACACACTGGCACAAAACCAAGATGAAAATAACTCAAAAGAATGGGATCTTATGCCTTAATGGGGATAGGGACCAGTTCACGTAACCCTCAGTCATTATTCCTCCTACCGTCAGCAAAGCCAGAATTGCTTTGTGAAGGGGTTAAAAAAAATTACCTTGGCTAAACCAGTTCCATCAGTCTACACACAAGATCAGTAGAGAGAAATAAATGGGACATGTATATACACTAATATCAGAGTGAATTAATTGGCAATACTTTTTTTCATGTTTTACCAATTTGGCCTTACTGTTTAGAATCTATGGATGAATTTAACCCACCGAATAAAATCTACACACAAAAATAGATATATACACTCAATACACACCTATGTGGTTATTCAATAAAAAGTAACAGTGCCGATCAGGGCACCATCACACAAACTCCCATTGAAGTAAATGCAATCCATGCGATAATATCCCAATCCGCACCATTGCAGTTTAATGAATAACACCCCATATTGGGAGAGCGAAATCTCACAGCCCTGCTTCCCACACACCTACTCTAACCTGTTAGTTACTTTTAAAACAGAAAGTCTAGTTCCACTGTACGATAATGGAAAACTCAAGTGTAACTTGCGACAGGACTTTAACAGAGGCGTTAACCAAGTGTTAACAAGTTGATTACAGAGCTTGGGTTCAGGGAGGACTACATCGCTTTCTTCAGTTGACATCAGTAGCAAATGTTAATTAAATGTTTACTCTACAGCAAACTACATTTTCTTTGTATTTTGTAAACAGAAAACGATCCCAATAATGCCAGCGTAAAAAGAGTGCAGAAAATATCCCAGAGTGCACCCAAGGAACCCAGGGAGCTTCTCTAGTCAAAATATTACACCAGCATGGTTAGTTTCTTTGCGGAGAGACAGTTTAGTGGGAAACAAGAATGAGGAATATTCCCGGCTCAGCTAGGGTTAGGCAAAAACAACATTCCCCTTGCTAATATTAAGGAAAGTTTTGCGATTACAGTATTGATTGTGATGGAAAGCTTTTCTAGGGAAAAAAACAAAACAAACATAATTAACCTTGGCAGTGCTCTTCTGATGTACCTGGTACATCATAGGCATTTGACCTTTCCTAGGGGGCGATTACGCACACCACTCCGGAGTAGCAAGCCCGATCAATACGCAAGTGGAGCCCCTATCCACTTCCGGCATTCGGGCACATAGTGATCCAATCACCTGAAGCTGCTGGAGGCCGTTTTAATTAATTTGATGACCAAGTAATTCTGAAAGTATTTAAAGGAAACAGCCAACAAGAATACGGAAAACACGAGGCAAAGTGATGCACTCGGAAAGCAGAGATGCTGAGCTATTCACAGCTGTGGTATCTTAAATTGTAGATCAGCAGGTATCAAGGACGTCCACGGTCGGCCAAGCAATACCACGATAATAAAAAAGATCAATATTTACTTTTTTTTTATAGAGAAATGACGATCATAAAAGTATATTGCTCAACTCTATGCTCAGCAGAAATGAATGCACTCAAAAAGGTTAGGAATCTCAGATCAGAGTTCAAATGATCCAACGATTCAGAAGCCTGCAATTTATGGTCTAGTAATGTTCTCCAGTCTCCGACTACTACAAAATGCATTGATTGCAAAGTTGTCGTAAATATGACGTCTGTGCACAGACACAAGCAGATAGATGTACAACATTCAGATCAATTCACTTTACACGTCCATTTCACAGGATGCAGTCAAGATTAAAAATAAAATAAAAAACACGACAGTGACCCGAGGCAAGGAAAAATAATACTCTGCTCCTGTTGCATTGAAGTTCTGACAGCTGTCATCTTCCCCACACCTGAGCACCTAGTGATGGGTGACAGAGTAAGGCCTACAAGACCAGAAACTTGCATCAATAACGATGATGCAGTTGCGTTGGATCGAGGGAGCACAATAGGTTTAGATAATCTTCAGATTCGACTAAAAGAATGGGGAGTTCCTTACAGGGCGGTGACTTCAGTGGAACGCAGAACTTGTGAGCAGAATAACCAGCGAGTTCTGTTTTCCCAGATGAAATACTTTCTACTATTCAATACTTTGCGAAACCAACTTCTCTTTGCATGGAGTAGAGCTGAAATCTTCCTTAAGGCCAGGTCCCGATGCCTGCTGCAGCGCCCGCTATGGAGGGAACAAGAGCCGCCCCTCAAATGGGGCCGGGCACACTGCAAGGGGTGACCGCCACGCTGGGCGGACAGTTTTCCCTGCAGTGAAGAAAATTGTGAGCAAAACTAGCGACGGAGCGCTAGACCACGCCCCCAATAATTCAGCCAATGAGGGCGAACCTGCTGGGTGACGTCATGGCGGCGCCCCCCATCTTTCCCCCTACAGACAGGGGGAACTCTGCTGCACGCGCCGCCAGCTTGGCTGGCGTGTGTGCAGAGCAGACAGCGGGGCCGTAGCCTTAACAAGGAAAGAACAGCTTCACATCTTTGTTTCCTTTTAAACACTGCACTATTTCAATGTTTAAAAAAAAAAAAAAAAAAACCTTTCTACAAAGCCTCCATAGAATTTGAAGTTTCAACTCACAAATTTTAATGGCAAACTTCTACTCCAAACGGTCAGAAATGCCTTTTCTGAGTGCGAGTGAAAGGATGACCCACCCTGTTCACCCTATATCTGAAATGTTGATAATTAATAAAAATTGGACAAATATATTTTTTCTTGTAATGTTCTCATGGTTCACACCACATAAAACAGCCTGTGGGAAAATGCGTGGGAGCTTAGTACATGTTACCTCCTAGAGAGAATACGAAAGGCCTCCGATACAGGTTGGGAGCTGTGGTGCAAGCAAAACTTGTAGTGCTAGGTTTGTCATTTTTTAAATATCACAAAATATGTTTTTGGAAACTCAAATGTTTTTTTTGTTAGGTTGACACCAAGCTTTGCAATGTCAAT
Organism: Ascaphus truei; assembly: GCF_040206685.1. Classification (NCBI taxonomy): domain Eukaryota; kingdom Metazoa; phylum Chordata; class Amphibia; order Anura; family Ascaphidae; genus Ascaphus; species Ascaphus truei. Next base: position 101,545,892 of record NC_134487.1, on the reverse strand, counting down.
CAAAAGCTTGAATTGAAATCTGTAACCTGTAAATACTAATTATCGTAAAAGAAATTATAAATACATTCACCAAAAACCTAACAATATGTACTCCAGTGGACTAGAACAGTATTTATAATGTAACAATATTTGCTTGAGTATTGGAGTGCTTTTAAAAAGGTGCAATCCCTGTTAAATATTTAGGATTCATTATCCTTGCTGTTTTGCAGGAAAAAAAAATTTAATCTCTGGAGAAAGTGGCAAATACTTTCTCAATCTCTAGTGCCCCAAAATGTCAAGCAGGTAGCTAAAGTGCCTTAATATAGGAAGGGAAGGCATGAGTCATAGTACGGGGTATGAAAAAGGACACACACACACACTTTATTTAAATGCTCCTAATAAAATCCAAGGTCATTGCAATATGCGAGACATGATAATATTCATACATCTTGTAATTTTGGGGCATAAGCTCAGAAGAAGATACACTAAAGATCACAGGGAAAAGACTGTTCTGCTCTGCAGAATTTGACACAAACTGATCAAGGTTTATTTATTATTTATAAAAATGTTTTACCAGGAAGTAATACATTGAGAGTTACCTGTCATTTCCATGTATGTCCTAGGCACAGAGTTATAAAAATACATGGTTACATTAAAAGAACAGGGTTATAAAGTCAATTCACAGAAATTTCATAGACAGTTAGAGTTGGAAAATTGGGTACAAGGGAAAAGGGCTTGTGAGTTTCAGATTGAAATAGAGCAGCTTTACCATCACCAAAAGGGCAGCAAATGGCTCACACCCTTTAGCTGTGCCAAAGGCTGTCCGCCTTTGGGGCAACACAGATATACGCTGGGGTGATTGTATTCATAGCTGCATTGAATCTCAAAGTTGTTTGTGTCCTCTTGGCTCATCAATATTCCAGTGGGTGGGGTTGACGTTCCACAAAGTACACGCAAATGTTAACCCTTAGCACGCTGGTCCAGTACAGAGGGGAGTCCCATCAGGCTGTCCGACTTTGGGCTGCCAGGAAAGTCTTAAACTGCTAGTGTATGGCAAGTATGTTGTAAGGAGGCTTAATACTAAACAGTGAATAAAATATGGCCAAATGATCTTTATACGTCAGAAACAAGCCAATATTCTATAATAAGACTTTGAATGATCTTTTTTAATTGTTAAAGCTACATTGCTTTGCCAAGTCAAATATATTTTGGTGTGGGCTATGGTGACAAAGTCCTTCTAGATATTTAAAGGACCACAATCTGACACTGGTTTTTAGGCTAGCTACAGTACTGTCCCCAAACCAGTTGACGAGATCCCCCACTCAGAACAACCTTACAGGGTTTTGGCATTGGAAAGGATCTTCAAAGTGAATGAGTACAGAGGGAATCATTATTAGATTGCTGTAAATGCTTGATATTACAAGTGACAGATGTGTAGCTACCATACGACCTTCGGAACACAGATGGCAGTCACACAGTTCTTGAAACAAGTACATGAGTCACAGCTGGGAGAAACAAGAACCATATGACTTTGTACCATGGCAGTGGTCAGAATTTTAACCTTTACAGTACCTGGTATATGAAGTACCATGGCAGAACAGAGGCCAATTGATGCCAGGTACATCACCTGGTATTGCACGTTTTCTAGGGGCTCTCGATTGAAACAGAAGCAAGGGGAATCCATTTCCATCATCTTGCAGCCCAGTAATGACAACCGAAGGGATCACATGGTCGCAAATTCTGGAAGTCTGGTGGCCCTTGGGTGCAGCAATGTAAAGGTTACGTATACAGGGCCACGTGGCACCAATGTGAAGTAATAGCCGGGATTGGTAGAACTTTAAGATAGGTAATGGACTAGTAATTTTTCAAAGTCTCATTTATTTATTCTTATGGTCAATCTGGTTTTTATTCACCCTATTCAGATTTATGGATGTCCAACCCCAAGGCTGAGACTCAATTAGTGAAGGTGGAAATAATGGACAGCCATTGTAGCAATGGAACATTAAAACCTGTCTAACAAACATCTTCAAAATACATTTTGAAAAAATAAATAAATAAACCAATGAAATCTATAACACTTGCCGGTTTGATATATAGATATACGTATAGATATATAGATATATGTATAGGGGGGGAAAAAGAACAGGGTATTAACCACTTGGCTTCAACCTTTTGAACATATCACGACCTTCACTTCCATTATCGCCTCTGTGGGATTGCATGTTTAATCTGTTACTGTGCATTCAGTGCACTTTTCAAATATTATGGCAACATATGGCACCAAGAAGCCGGCCCAGTCAAGTTTTTCTCTCAGCTCGGTGTCAGATAACAGGGCATAATGTTTTAGTTTTCACAAACTGCCCTTTAATGTGGCAACGTGACAGCATTTCTGAGACAGCTGCAAAGGAGCGAGAGAAAACTACAATTAAGTTGGATTCGCTGTCAGAAATACTTTGCAGGCTTAAATGAAGTTATACATCAACTACAATCCCTGGAAAACCGGGACCAACCACGTACATTCTGCAGAGATTATTCTGATCGATTTGAAAAGAAAGAAAATACTGTCAAGCACATGCCCATGACCCCGAATACTTCAATGGGTTCACTGCTAAAAACACACAACTGAAGCGCACGCTTATCTCTGGTACCAGAGAGATAAAGAAATGCAAATCTTACATCACATTGGAAATTCAGCAAAAAATTAAAATATAAAAGTGGAGAGCATACAAAACCTAATCGTTATACCATTTTGATGTCTGACAAAAGTAACATAAATTGAAGTATAACTATTGTAGATTGTTCATTTGCAATATTTGAACTTATTTTTTAATAAAAGCTTTCATTGCACGAGGTTGGTTTCTTTGTTCAGATGCATATCTTTAATACTGAAGCCATTATTTATGTTCACTGCCTTGTCATTCAGAATCACAAGTTACATGTCCTAAAGTTCAGGCTCAGCACTTCTTTTCCCAACGTGTTTGAAGCCCTCCGAGACTTTGTTTTAGTCGGAAACAGACACTGTAAAGAGGAATGTGTCAAAACGTAAAGGTTTTGGGCTGAAGACTTGTTCTTTTCCAAGTGGTGTTACATTTAATCAATCGTTCCAAGAGAAGCTTCCTCACCTAGCCAGCATGCGTCGTCAAGAAACTTCACTGATGACGCATGCTGTGTGCCAACTTAAATTATTCAAGTGGTGAAATGATTTTGTGTCAAAGGTGGAGACAAAGCATATAACCATCAATTTGAGGACCATTTTAATATATTGGGTGTAGGGGGTGACTTCCGTCAGCCACTGCAAGCTAGAAAAACAGGGGAGTGGCTGCGGTTCATGGAGATCTCGCATTAACCAGGACCAGCACACAAACCTGTCCACTATCCTGGCTTCACCGGATTTTATGATAGCACCTAGGAATCATGTTTGAGCTACAGCAGAAGAACCTCAATGCATCAGCACGGAATCCCCATGTAAAGACAGCTGCTCTCGAGATTTTCAATATTTTTCTTATTTTAATACGGCAGTTTTACAAAAAGCACAATAGCCGGTATGTACGTGAACTCAGCCAGCCAGAAACCCTTCTGTGTCGTTCCGAGTTCTGCTCGGCCACTTGAGTGATCTGTCCTGAGAGGGAGGACTTCCTCGTTCCGAGGTATGAGGGGTGGAATGCAGGAACGCGGCATCACACTGTTCTGGAGCCAACATGCCAGTGGTGCTTGTACCAATAGATATTTTGGAACTTAAAAAGTTACAGAACCGGAGCTGCTTTTTGCTGGTGTACAAATGTCTATTTTGAAATAAGCACCGTGGCCAACAATATACACATGATACATAAAGCTTGGCCCCCTGCAGCCGCACCAGAATGCTCTTTGATAAAGTCCTGGAGAGGGACGAAATGCGTTAGAGTGCCCCTTCTGTGATGTACAGCATGTAATATTAAAGCTGATTTTAACTTCACTTGCTCCTGGGCTGGACTTCTATTGCTGTGACCGCCTCCACCCCTTTTTTCTACTTATTTTGAAATAAGCACCGTGGCCAACAATATACACATGATACATAAAGCTTGGCCCCCTGCAGCCGCACCAGAATGCCCTCCTATTGTCTCTGTACGTTCTTCCTACCTACCAATTAGATTGTAAACTCTTCGGAGCAGGGACACCTCTTCCGAAATGTTACTTTTATGTCTGAAGCACTTATTCCCATGTTCTGTTATTTATATGATTGTCACGTGTATTACTACTGTGAAGCGCTATATAAATAAAGACATACATACAAACGCCCTGAAACGGTTTGTATATCACTCCTGTATGGCCTTGGACCTTCCAACCTAAAGCAGGTAGCACAGAAGATCATTTCTTACACTAACCTATGCTACCATAACCTTATTCCTTTCCTATGCCAAAATATTTTACTGATAACCACCCTTAACATGAGTGTTATCAGATATGAAAACTTAAGTGTTGTGTTTTGTACAGAAGTACATGTTGGAAAGCTCGTGAACATTTCGTAACCAACAATTACCTCCCGTAAATCTCTGATGAAACACAAACATAATGCTGTCCTGAGATAATCGCAGGTGTGCACCTACAGTAAATGGTGTTTTATCGCTCTACAACTGCAAGTATGTTCGCAACCGAGAGCCTCCTATCTGAAGAGCAAGAAACAAGAAATCGAAAACCACAAGACGGGTTTTAGGCTTCTTCATTTGTGACGTTTCCTTCTTAGATTTTATCGTTTGTTCTTCAATGCAAAGAATATTCAATTATGATCTAATTATTTGTAAAAAGGGCAGATATTTGCTACAGTAGATGCTCACAATATGATAATATTCATTTTATATTTATACTGACATGAGCAATATATGAATCAGTACAAAAGGCAATATGACAAGCCTTAAAAGCAGCAGTCCAAGCTGCCTTTTTTTTAATCTTATTTTTTTCCCCCTTTAATATGTGCATCAACACAATGATTAGTAATTAGCAAAGTTGCCGACCGATCGGCAAAGATTCGGCTCGGGGGTTCACTAAATGGCTGTCAGTGACGCAGAAGAGGACCAAAGATGCAAAGTTCTGGGGGGAAGATCATGTGACCAGGCAGTCACTAGATACAATTGGTGCACTGCTCGAGAGAGAGGGCTGTGCTCAAAAAAGGGGTGTGCCAGAGTCGGTTTCAGAAGAGGAAGGGGTGTGACTTTGTAAATGGTTGCTACAGAAACAAAAAATGCTTGTTACATTATAACATTAAAAATGTAATTCAGAATTGTTTAAAAAATGCTACAAGTGTTTTCTCATAGTACAGAACTGATTTAAAAAAAAACAAAACAAAAAAAACACACAAGTAGAATATTGCTTGCTCTGCAGCTTTAAGAGTAAGACTGGTTTGCAACCTAAACTAAACGCCCCTCTTGATAACTACACTTCCATCTAGTTACAATCACTCTGTTCAGTTTTTAAGTCACAGGTGAGGGGTAGTGAACAGTGGTTCCAATCATTGATTAGCTTTGGTCCAATATGTCTGATGTCACTAAAGTATTGTAGCTGCATAAAACAAGCGAGGTTAACTAAACTGGTCAGACTTCTTTAACCCAGGCTGTGCAATGCAGCAGACATAAGCTTATTATCCATGTTAAAATTGATTAGTAAAGAGACACTGCTCATTTGCATGTGAATACCCAGAAGTCCTGGCTGCAGTGGAAGCATTGCATGCTAAGAGATAATGGGGAAAGACAGAATTGCAGACCTGTCTGACATGCAAACGCACCACAAGTGGTATTTTTTATTTACTAGGCTCTTTATAAAACACTGATAAAAGAGGAGGACCAGTAGTAAAACATGGGTGGATGTCACCAGAATTGTGCTTACACACTCTAAGGCCGTGCTATGTGTGCCGGCGTCGCGACGTGCGCACGATCGGGACTCTTACCCGTGTTCCTATGGTAGTATCTGAAGTGCCCGCGGCGCTATAGCTCGTCGGCGCTGCTACATTCTTGGCCCGACAAGTAGATTCGTGTTTCGGGCTGCAGTCGCGTGACATCAGCGTCACGTGAGCCGATTCAGGCGAACCAGCTTCGTGACGCATTCGCCACGCCCCCGATCGCCTCCCCAATCTCCTGCTGTCTTTGTGCACACATCGATGAGCTGGCACCCTAAGCGCAGCCTTAGGGATGCTTTTATAAACACCTCGAGCTTTGCTCATGCTGCATCCCACATGCCAGGCCTGTGTACAATTTTGGTTACACCTCACAACTTATTACTTATTAATTTATACTAAATAGCCCACCAATAGCAAGTCTGATGAATAGGAGATGCCACCAGAAAGACAGATGCAAATCCAGCTTTAATTAAACAATAGAAGGCACCATTCTATTATATTAGACGGGAATCATGTTGCCTCACTCTGTCCCTGCATTGGAGAAGAGGAATAGATCATTCACTCCTTTCCTGTACATCCTTGACCATTCGGGTGTGATCAGCCCAGCTGCTGTATGAATGTGGGGTCACTGTCACAATGCCACATTTCTGGCATCTCGCAACCATAGGAATGTAGTCTTTAACAAGCCCATAAAATGTTTTCCTTAAAATGAAAAAAAAAATGTATTAAGACTAAAAATACAGTAGCAAGTTATTTTGGGAAGCGCAGAGTACACCGTGGGCGCAATATAAAGATATACATATATTTCCCTTACTTTTAGTGACAAGCTTTCACTATGTTTTATCAGAATGTAAATTGATTGTTTTCATGGTGCTTTACTCCAGGAGCTATTTCAATAGCAGGATAGAACTTCATTCTCATTTGTTTAACAGGAAAATACAGCAGGATAACATCTCACAAAGAGCCTATTTCTAATGGCAAACCCATTCATTAGGACCTGTGTGTTGATGGTGAACTGTGAAACCAGTATACTTATTTACCAAGCAATGCTATTCATAATAACGCACGTTATGGTCCCCTGCCTTGTGATGTGTCTCCCGACCCTCGGAGTGTATATTCTGCAATAGCACCACTTAGTAAATATGAGCCCAAGCGAGCGTATAAGGAAGAGCCCAAGCAATTCTCTCTCTCAGAATCCATTGGTATATACAGTGCGACATGTGAATTGTTAAGTAATCCCCCAAAATGAAGCAGTGATGTCAATGTATTGCTTGTCACAAGTAACACACAGTGAAGATAGTGGTGGCAATTCTTAACCTTTTACAAACCATTACTTAATTGAATCCTTTTTTTCCTGGGGAGAATAGAGTTTACTTACAGAGACCTCAGACTAACGCTCTGGAACAGGACTCACGGCTGTTAATTAAAGAATAGCCATAGACGGCTTTTCAAATTCTCACTGTCTGTATTCGGAGACTGGCAGCCAAAAGATAAATGCTCTCTGTATTATCTACAGGTCACAAAGGACACTTAATATGATAGTTGACCCTGCAGTGTTTTATTTTACGGTATTGTCAAAGATCCTACCATCCTCCAAAAGCAAGTGGAGAAATTGTTGGAGGTCAGAAAATACCCCACCTAATGATTTCTTCACACGTTCCTTGAATACCATACATGTTTCACATGTTTGATTGGCAAAAGCTGCAATCAAAGAACCAAATGGGGAGGTGGGACTACATCCCTGGGAGAGACTGAAGAGAGACTTTTCAAAGTTAATCACTCCACACATGTTGCTGTGAAGGCATTCAGTGGCTCTAGTAGCCAAGAATAAACTAGGAGCTCTTCCCCCCTTGGGGAAGCTTACAGCACTGATTTTCTGCCAGTGCAGAATGGACACATATGCACATACCCCACATTCTATCACAGCATTATGAGATCTAGAAGTACAAGATTTTTGTAGAGATTTTATGGGGGTGTAAAATTAAGCCCCATGAAGACAGATGCAGGCAAAACATCTGCAAGCTGAGATAATTGGGTTGGCATAGTGTTCAGAAGCATCGTGCTCCCATTTAATAAATGGCTTACTTATTTTTATCCTTTTATAAAATGTGTTCTCTAAAATGGAAGTTGGCAGCTTTAGTAATCAAAATTGATTTACAATTTTATTCAAATAGAGTAGAGAATGCACAAAAGTTTACATAAAAGTGCAAGTCAATTAATTTTAAAAGTCTGACGCAAATAAAATGAATGCAAATATATATTTAACGGTAACACGTTGCGGTGTGACGTCCCATGACCCCGCGGCGTCATTTGATGCCGTGTTGCCATGGCAGCGCGCCACAGCATCTGAATCATGGTAAGTTTATTGTTGCAGAGGTCTCACACGATCCCCCGTCATTTAATTTAAATGCCTTGGGGAAGAGCACGGGACCTCTGCAACTGCCCGCGCCCCCCAGACAAATCTCCCACCCTCTCTGGGGTTAGATAACATTGGAGTTATTTTAGGTTAATGAACGTAGTCAATTTGAGATAAAATACTTAGGGCTTCACTCAAACCGATATAGCGGTTTAGGGAATGGTAATAAAAAGCCCCAATGCATTAAAACATGTACCCCAATTAGTACTCGCATGATGTGTTGTAGCTTATAAAAAATGTACTTACTCTCCAATGTAGACGGTACACACAAAACCTCACAGGTTCATGTGTGCTTTACCACATTCAGTGCAAAGTCATATTGCAAGAGTCCCTCTATAAACATTTGACTGTGAAAACAGCAGACAACGGCTTTGGTGCAAGACTAAAATATTGGGGTATCAATGCTTTGCCAGCGTGTCAGCAGAAATGCCTTCCCTGCAATGTCAGAGGCGGCAGCACTCTGTGACCATCAATGCAGATGAGGTTTCCATAAGGCCTCGGTCCCGCTGCGCTCGTTGGCGCGGGCGGCGGGTCGCGAGTTCCCCACCAGCAGGGGAATCCTCGCGAGCCGTCCCGGTCCCCACTGGCTGTACAGCTGACTACACGCTGTAGCGCGTCAGCCGCTGGAGACACCAGAGAATGGTGTTTTCTAGCTTTGACGCGTGACGTGTGTGGCTGTGAGCCAATGGGGAGGGGAGGCTTCGGGAGGAGGAGAGGCTTCGGGGAGCGGGGAGGAGTGTGGAGTGAAAGCAGGTGAGTGCCTTTCTCTGTGTGTGTGTCTGAGTGCGTGCCTGTCTGTGTGTGTATGTGTCTGAGTGCGTGAGTGCCTGTCTGTGTGTGTGTGTGCCCGAGTGCCTGCCTCTGTCTGTGTGTGTGTGTGTGTGTATGAGTGCGTGAGTGCCTGCCTGTGTGTGCGCGCGTGTGTGTGTGTATGAGTGTGTGAGTGCCTGCCTGTGTGTGCGTGTGCGCGTGTATGAATGAGTGCCTGCGTGTGTGTGTTTAAACTTACCTTCCAGCTCCAGCCCGAGTCCGTGGAGGGAGGGGGGGGAGAGTAGCGGGTCCCTCCGCTCAAGCCACGCCCCCCCTCCCTGTCAAACCTCCCACCTCCCGCCCACCTCCCGATCAAACCTCCCGATCAAACCTCCCACCTCCCGCCCACCTCCCGATCAAACCTCCCACCTCCCGCCCACCTCCCGATCAAACCTCCCACCTCCCGCTCCGGCTCCCGCTCCCTACAGACCGCAGATCGCGGTCTGTGTATCTCAGCGCACCGCCTGTCAGCAGCGCAGGTGCGCTGACTCTGGGAGCGGGGCCTTAGCCTAAGGCTGCAAATTAGACTCCTAACTTGGAGCAAACTTCAAGTGCTCCTTTTGTCTACCTGACTGGAGACTATGCAGCACTCACACGCACCCCCACCATCACATTTCCATTATGTGGTTGGCACCATGCAAGGCAGTTTAGCAATTCATAGATAATTAAACTGGGGTTTCTTCTGGATCTACATAATTGAAGCCTCAACACAATGGCCCAGACTTTCAGGAGATGTGCCACTTTACTCAAATTTGTTTGATAAAGAAGTCATTATCCCCAGCTCCATGCGTGAGACAAATACTTCAAGGAATGTGGCCAAAGCTTTTGGGAAAAGGTAACTCAGCTTCCCACCACAAGAGCAAAGATTTGTTTAGAGCGGGAGTGGCCAACTCAAGTCCCCACGGGTCACCAACTGGTAAGGTTAAGGACAGTCCGGCTTCAGCAAAAGGTGGCTCAGTCAACAGCCACTTGTGCTGAAGCAGGGATATCTTTAAAACCTGACCTGTTGGTGGCCCTTGAGGACTGAAGTTGGACACCCCTGGTTTAGATAATCGAATGCTTACCTTTAGGCTGAGATTATTGTCCGTGCGTTGGCGCTCATGCGCGACAAGAACAAATTGCAGAATCCCTATGAGGCCACTCCTAGTGCGCGCACACGACTGTGCGCAATGGTGTGACCGCCACCCCAATCGCTTCCATCTGAATTCACACATCGCTCGGGCAAGAGGCACGCACGATGCGATGAGCGCCAGCACGGACTATAATTCTAGCCTTACATGGAGATTTGGAACAATTCCACAGACATTACTGAGGCAGAAGCTCAACACACCTGACAAGCACCAAGATAGTTACAGTGCCCTTCATTGGGAAAGATGCACTTAGGTGTTAAAGATAACAAAAAAGCTAGATAAAAATGTACAAGACCCTGCACAGTGACCACAAAATGTATTTTTAGATGTCCACATGCTGAAAAGTTGCACTTTAAAAACAATATGTACTGTGAAAAAATAAAATAAATACAATTAAAAAAAAAGGACTCCAAATCACCACTGATGCCTTCAAGGCAAATTAAGCGGAGATGGCTAGGGTGTAGGAGTTACCACAATTCCACTGGGCACTAGGATATGTGGACACATGTTATTCCCTAGCACCGCACTTGGCAGCAGTGGGCTTAAAGTACAAGTTCAATGTTTTAGTACTGATGCAGAACTGTGTGTGCGCTTCTTGTCATTAACACGCCAAATGCTACAAACATTGCACAACCAGAAAGAAAAACAAAAACAAATACCGAATCGGCCATTAACGGATTTTTTTTTTTTTTTAAAGACCACTGTACCAAAAATTAGACATACACTTTAACTACCACACAGCACAACTCCAAATAACCAGATAAGGGGGGGGGGGGAGAAAACACACAAAATACATGTATACAGGTAATATGCTTAGTCAACTGAATAGGACAGAATTTGGGATGGGGGTGAAAGTGGTTTAAAATGTGCTTGAATAAATTGAACAAATTAGGTGAAGGACTTCTGCACCATCAGCAATACCAAGCCAGGCAGAAACAGGAACGTTAGGGGTAACTCACAATGGCGGAGGCTTTTTGTTGTTTTAAACAAGTGAAAGCAACACATTAAATACTAGGCACTGGGCACGATTCCCTCTTGCCAGCTCATCCTTACGGGATGTGCCTGTAAATCCTAGTCATCCTCTGGGACAGGAAGAAGGATTGCAAGCTATGCTAGATAACGTATCAATTGGTTTTCTTGTGGGAGGAAATCTCAAACGTTCGGATTCACAGCTTTGTCCCTAAAATAGTGCATGGTACAAAAAGGAAATCAAAACAAAAACGAGCCAAGTTGATAAGTGGATATTTGTGTGTTATATATAAAGGAACCAGTTCAGCCTCCCAGCATCTGACTGGTAAAGAAGGAAAGTATGTGTAAGTCAAACCTCAATTATCCCAACGGTTGCTAGAAATTTGGTTGTCGGTTATATCCAGAGGGCAAATGATCAGAGAAAATATTAGAATTCAGTTATATAGTAATTTATTGCAGGCCATTTAGACGGAAAGCCAACATATCAATAAACTTTCATGGTACAACCGTTCCAAGTTATACCTCTTTCTCATCTAAATAGCTAATTGACTAATCTCATCAAAGCATGGTCTTGTTATATTAACGTTTATATAGAATCAGACCCATCATTGTATGGTATACAGTTACTATATAGAAGTCATTTGCTTGTAATCCATTTTAGATATAAAAAAAACATAAGCATTAATGTAATGTAGAGGATTGTCTACAAGAAAATACATGTCCAAAAGGTTCTTAAAAGCAACTCTCTTCCAAATGTACAGATTGGTACGGAATTTCTCACAGTGGTGATGTGTATTATGTTAACATGATTCAACCTACATTTTTACACCCGTTATTGGATTGCTGGGGTGCAAAGTGTATATGTGAAATTGGAAAAAAAAACACGTACAGACTGGAGAGAAATTCAAGATTACAAAAGGAGAAGTGACAGACAGTAGTTCAATCTATCCAAAATGTAAAGAAAGGCAACATTTGGAAAACGTGGCATTGAACAGGTGATATGCCTCGACTATAAAAGGTGATGTATGGCCCTTCAAATGTATAATTATCGGTACATGGAAAACCCGTGAAGCTGCTCCTCCGACTGTGTGCGGGAGGTGAGCGATGGGGAAGTTAGAAACGAGTAGGGAGCTATACAACCAGTCTGAGCAGGGTGTAGGCAGATCGTCCTGTGTTTCCATATACATGACACATGCATGGTTTTAAGATTGATCAAATGTCGTGTCATTTAGAGCGTAAAAAGTCATACAGTGAACACACACTGAAAGAAGAAGGGATACGGACATGATCAGGGGAATAGCGAGCGGCGCCAGGGAAACCAAGCGTGTTGTCCATAATACTCTACTTGTGCTATAGCCTTGCTGAGGATGCTATTGTTTTATTTTAGAGATAGAAAAAGCGCCAACCACTCTCACCATCAAACCATTATTTTTACAGTTAATTCAATGCAGATAATGTAAAATTGCAAAGAGAATAAGCAGGGTGCTGAATATTTATGTTATTTTGCTTTCCTGCAACTGAGATTTTCCAGCTTTAAGACAGCAGGTATGTTATGGTCAAGGATGGCAGAGGAGATCCAATTGGTTAAGTCCTTAAATTGGTTTACAATATTAAAATGCTCTCATTTTCCCATAGTGCTGATGGTGTACATCACATGAATAATTTTACCGGCACAAGTCACCATTTTACACAATTATAGGAGGTCTTGATCTTTGTGGCATAGTTTAAGCCAAATGACTAGTGTAACATCTTCATTGTTTGGGATATTTGGCATTTGTACACTGGAGTATGGTTATCAAAAGATGATGTGGCCACTGCATTAATTTCTAGCACTTCAAGAGCTTCTGACAGCCTTAGGCATTCCAAGACACCAATTAAGACCAAAACCATAAATGAAACACACCTATTTATTGTAATCAAACTAATGATTTTCAGCTTTAGGGCTAATTACTTCCTTTGGGATTTTGGCCAAGCTGGTTGCCATAAAGCATGTTCGCAGATTCTTCAGGTCATGGGATCCCCTTACACGCCAGATGTCTTTGCATGGAGAGTTTTATAGAGCTTCCGTCTGCCTTTTAACATTACAATAAAGCTAAACTTGTCCTGTGCCCAGTACGCTTCCAGATCTGCGCAAACATTAACTGCCCTATACTCAAGCGCTAAATACATTAAAGCAACAACTGCAATGTTTTGTTGTTTTCTCTTTAAGGGGTTGTTCATAGTGGGCGCTCGCGACGGAGCGCATGGTGCCGCGCACATCCATCGCTCGAGTGATCCCTGCACTGAGGTCTGTGGCGATGGGAAGCGTCACAAGGTTGGTTCGGCCTCATTGGCTAAACCACTCGTGTGACGCGGCCGTCGCGCGAAAAGACAAAAAATCATTTGTCTTTTCAAAAATCTGCCGCGCAGTCGCTCTGCATCGCTCGCGCGCACTAGGGGCGGCCTCAGAGAAGAGGTCTCTTGTTCGCAACGCGCACAGTCGCACCAACTATAAACGCGGCCTAAAGCTGCAATCTAAGCAGACCGTTTACCCCCGCCCCCTTTTGAAATTTTGTATGTATATCTTTATTTATATAGCGCCTTTAATGTACATAGCCCTTCACAGCAGTAATACACCCTATAAATAACACATAATGGGAAGAAGTGCTTCAGACATAAAAAGTAACATTTAGGAAAAGGAGTCCCTGCTCCGAAGAGCTAACAAATCGAATTATTTTTTTTACATAGGATTGAAGCACGGGGTCTATGGAGTGTAAGCCCATTACATTTCAGCTCTGGGGACCCCCTGCTTCCGGAGATGCTTAGCTCAGTAAGGGGTACCCTAGCTGTTATGGCTTGCTAGCTGGGGTTCGTATAATGGCAGCGTTTCAACGCTCCAGGGTCCTGCGGGCAAATTGAAGCCGTGACGTCAAATGATGTGGCTTCCAACTGGCCCACGTGACGCGGGAACTTTAAACTTGGTCGAGCTACCGGGACCCCGTTCGGAGGCAAGTATCTCGCTGAGCAGGGGGTCTCAGGAGCTGAAATTAATGGGGTTCAGCTCCAGAGACCCCGTTTCAACTCTATTTAAAAAAAGAGCCCGCTTGGATTGCTACTATAAATAGAGCATCGCTTGAACAACTGCTGCATAACTCTGACGTGAGAAACTCTGCAATCGCCTCGAAAGAGCCCAGAACTATCCCTGTTCTATACTGCATGGTAGAGTTGGGCCATTTGGGGCAGTTTATCACAGCTTTCTAGATGACCAGGAGTACTCCATCTGGAAGTGAAAGGATTACTACATGTGTATGTGTTCCCATCTCTACGCTGCCAGTTTAATAACAGATAAGGTGAAGCATATATATTTCCTCTCCCTCCCATTCCTGCGTAGGAGTGGAAAATAGCTTTGGCGGCCAAAACAAGTGCAGAGCAGAGAAGCACACGGTCTGTAACTGCCCTGCTCACGTCAGGTACTGCACCCGGGGAGGGTGCGAGCCGCATGCATAATGAACATTCCCATACTTCAGAGCTCATCACAAATGGGACACACCTACTACGTATGCACCAAACCAGCCCGGGTGCAGTGTCTGACCTTTAGCAAATCACTGAAACACAGTACTTGCAACATGCAATGATCTTCTTGCCTTGTTATTTCAGCACCAATGTTTGTCTCCTACTGAAATATATGAGAGAGAGAGAGAGAGAGAGAGAGAGAGAGAGAGAGAGAGAGAGAGAGAGAGAGAGAGAGAGAGAGAGAGAGAGAGAGAGAGAGAGAGAGAGAGAGAGAGAGAGAGAGAGAGAGAGATTTTTTGTTTTTTTTCCATTTCATTGAATGTTAGAAATATTTGTAAGCTCATCAAGAACCATCATATGTGAGAGTGATTCTGCTCATCTGAACAAAAAGACCAGTAAAAATGCATACAAAACATTGCTTGCATGTTGTGCTTCGTTTTACACCAAACAGTGGATTCAGAGGCAGCACATTTTTCAAAATAAATTGTATATATCAAGAAAAAAAAGTAGTACGGCGGGTAGAGCACCATCACCAGCCAGCAGCCAGATCCCCCAAGCTGAGAAGTCTTTGTGCCCCTTAATGGAGAGCGATTAGAAGCAGTCGTACGCCGATCACCATTTTTGCAGTTTGTTTTTTTGCTTTCTTCAATAGATCTTTGCTTGCCATTTCCAGCACGCTTTATTTTAAATCTGATTCTTTGTTCAGGAGATAAGTATTTGAAATATTAAGTGACCGGGAGAGGTTACAATGGAGCTCTCTCCAGAGCCCACTGAAGTTTAAAGATGACCAAAAGCTAGAGTTGAAGATCATCATGAATTTTAACACAAATAAGTGACATGCTCTGAGGCCATGATACTAACAGGAGTTAAACTGAGGCTTCTGGAGGGGGATTGCAGCTTTTAATGCTGCATTTGCATGCGATTTCAAAAAGCAGTCAGAAGATGATGGCTTCAGGCTCTTGTGAACGCCAAAATGTGCCATATTACACAGAAACTTAGACATGCTTGGAAACAGCTGCCAGGCTTTCAACGGCTTCTGCACAGTCGCACGCTTCAAAAACTGTCCAAGCACGTTTTGTAACATAGCAGGGAAAGACCCTGTGATTATTGCATGAGTTTATACAAAGCAAACAGAAACGTATTGGCACACGGACACTGCTGTGCTGCTCAGTATATGGACTCCTTGTAAAATACATACAACACCATTCTGCGTCGCGTTATCCATGTACTCCTTACTGCAGCTCCTCCTCCTCCGTGTACAAGTGATTCTGCTCCCTGCCTTTCAAATGTTTGGCTTCCAGAGGAGTTGGCAACAGCAAAAGGGTTAAAGGCCAGGGTAACCGTTTCTGTATTTGGAGGATGATACAGGCTATTAAGATAGAGCTGTGGGGTTAAAAGCTTTAAAAGAAACTGTATCCCTCCCTGAAAAAATGAATATGCTGCACTGTGCAGCATGTTGTTGTCATTCGGGTGTAGAGTGGGTTCTGATCACCCCAAACTGACAGGTTTAATGTGCCCAGTGACAGATGCAAAAACGGAATTAAAAACCGGCCGCAGCTGAAGGGTAATTAAAAGGGAAGAGAGAGAATTGACAGGTGTGTGTGAATGGATCCTACACCGCTGCAGAGTTCAATAATGATTTCAGAAAACATCAAAAACAACCACAAGAGGAAGAGCTGGGAGTTTCTGATCTGTACTTTTCACCACAATTATTAGGGTGGTTCTGTAACTTCCATGTCACAGAACCAGCCTTCCTTAATTGTAAAGCAAGAAACACACCGTTACGCACACATCTGCCAAGGATAAGTATGTGTACTGTATTTATTTTTTAATCATATCAATAAAATTATTACTTGTGAGCACATTCACGTCTCAGACAGGCCTGCAGCCCTGCTTTTTAACATTATCTCTTGTAGCATACAATGTTCCACTGCTGCTAGGGATTCTGGGAAATGACATGGAAATAAGCACAGTGCCAGGATGTCATTTCCCAGAATCCCTGGCTGCAGTGGAAGCATTGTATGTTAGGAGATAATGGTGAGAAGCTGGGCTGCAGACCTGTCAGACGCGTGAACGTGTAAACGTGCACACATGGGATATTTTTATTTTTATTTGCTGCGCACGGTCGGTGGAGGGGCTGTCACATTTTTACCCACCATATCAGAAACTTATAGAAAGACCGATAAAGGTTTTCTGCAAGTGATTTTAGGGGGTTAGGGTTGCAATAGTGCAAATCAGGCGGTAGTGACCGATCGGCACTAGTGCACTTCAAAGAATAACACACTCAGACTTGCTTCAACAGAGACTCACTCACAGAAATCATTTTTTTTGGCTAAGCGGAATTGCACTTTTTATATAGCCCAAAGCAATGGCTGTCTATTGTTCAACATACAAGAACACGTGACACATGGAAGCGACACATGGGCCATTTGCCAGCATGAGCAAAAAGAAAACATTTTTTTTTTTTAAAGTAACTTCCCGTTTCCCACTAGCCAATGTGTTTTTATTAAGATGATCTCATAGTTACAATAGAGCAGGGCCAAAGTGCAAAATCAAAAGCATGAAACATTAAAAGTGCGTGCTACACTGCAGTAGCTGCGAACGCTGCTGCCTTAAGGCAGGGATGCGCACTGGGGGGCGCAAGATTTTCCAGGAGTGGCGCGGCGGTTACAGAGGCCCCGCGCTCTTCCCCAAGGCATCTAAATTAAATGCAGAGAGGGGGTGGGGCAACATGTTGCCATGGAAACGTGGCGCCAAATAACGCTGTGGGGTCATGTAACATCACATTGCCATGGCAACGTGACCCCACGGTGTCATTTGACGCCGAAGACAAGGTAAGGAGGGGGGCGTGAGTAGGGGGTGGGATTTATTTTTTATTAATACACAGTGACATTTCTTTCTAGACTTTTTATTGAAGTGTTTATTATAGAATATTGGGCACCTGTTTCATGTACGTTATGTGACACAGGGATGAAGCAGATATTTGGAATAATTTATCAACAAGAACAACAGTTAAAGAGATAACTGTTGCCCCAAAAGAAAGCACATTTGAGTGGTGCACTCTCAGGCTTTTAAAACTTAACTTTTAATTGGACAATTGTCCAATTTTAATTGGACAATTAAAAGCCTGAGAGTGCACCACTCAAATGTGTGTTCTTGTTGATCAATTGTTATTATCTTGAGCACATAGGTAGCACCAGCTGCCAATCTTGGCAACATAGGCAAATCCATGTACCCAATACTATATTCAATTAGCGAGCGTTGTGATACCCTTTCTATTTAGATATATTTTGAAACCTTATAACTGATTGGCTGGCTTTGACAGCTAATCAGTGAATACAGCATCTAGCTGGTAATTTAGGACCAACCAGAAAAGAAAAGGTTCAAAACAAATATATAACAAAAACCAGTATGTAAGTGCACCTGTAACTGAAAATAAAGTGCACTAAAGGAGGATGTGAAGTTTAAAACAAAAACCAAGGGGGGGATACCGAGCAGAGCACCCCGCTTAAGGCCCACTGGGAAGTGAACGCAGGTACCTGCCCAGTGGCCGCAGCGTGGGTGTCTCTGCTTGGATACAGGAGCGCACCAGCACCCGGAATAAGGCCTGGCAGGTAAGGGATACCTCCCCAGCCAAATGCCGCTTCCTGGATTTATAAATAGCCAGTTTGGCTAATGCCAGGAGCAGGTTGATGAGGAGGTCCCTGGCCCTAGTGATGAAGCCGAAGTATCCCTTGTTCACATATACATGTTTTTTTATTGGTAATGTATATGCAAATACACAATCTCAAATTTGCACCCCCCCACCCCTACTCCCTGGTTTTAAGATCACTCATCTCAGGCTGCGTCCATAGAGGGGGGGAGCGAGGCTCGCCTGCGCGATTATATTGCACGTGCAGGCGAGCCAGCAGGTGCGATCGGTAGGCAAGGGGAGGCGGGGCAGTGACGTCGCTGAGCCAATAGACCGCGACGCACTGACGTCAAGGCGCCGTGACGTTGACGCTGCTTCACGCGGATTGGATGTTTTCAGCTTGGCTGTCGGTTGAAAAATCCAACTCCTCAGCACGCCTGCGGACGCTCGCGTGAGCCCCTCTAAAGACATCCTCATTGAGGATGCCGGGGATCAGCGCAGAGCGTTCGCACGGCTCAGCGCAGAGCGTTCGCACGGCTCAGCGCAGAGCGTTCGCACGGCTCAGCGCAGAGCGTTCGCACGGCTCAGCGCAGAGCGTTCGCACGGCTCAGGGCCGCTTGTCCTTCTATGGACGCAGCCTCACTTTAAATAGCAGGGCTTGCACCTGTGAATGACTAGTCTGCTGACACATTTCTCCCTCCATTAGAAAGGTGAAGAGAGCGTTTGCAGGTAGTGTTAGGACCAGTAAGAAAGGGATACCTGGCGTGGCTACACACTTATAATGCTTTGGCCAAAGAATTTGACTGAATGACCCTTATGAGAAGACAGATTAAGTATTGAACTTAATTTGTCATATTGGATGTAGCATTGTTTTGTCTTGATATAGGTATACACCGTAGTCACAATCCCAGTAGCACTCATTTTGACACATATATGGTGGGGTGGGTTTGGGTGTTGAGCTGCTTGCAGAGGTTGTGCGTGTTTGGATTATTTCAAAGTTTTAAAATATGGAATGACTGTTCTTGAGCTTTCCTGTTTTCTTTTACAAAGAGTGCTTTTTTGGCAAAGCTCTTGCTTTTAATTCTTGTGCTCGTAAAACAGAAAGCAGAGGTAAAACCATAAGAGGCAATCAAAAGAGAACAGAAGAGGAAGCAGAATCAAGAACAAAGGCGATGTGTTTCATTATGAAAAAAGGGACTATTTTAAAACATTAATTTGCCCAGACCTAGTGATCCAGATGAATTCAAGTATTGCACTGAATTGCCTCTCTGAGAAATGTCTCACCATAACATTACATTCGCACATAAGTTTCACCCTTAGGGTACATTAGAAAATCTGCTGCCTGGAAAATGTGATCGAGTTCAAAAGCCTTAAAAATGATACGTCTTCCAGCTGTCAGGCACCATACTGTCATTAACCCTCCCTGCAAAGCCCCAATGACCCTTCTTAGGTTAGACAGACAGTCTAAAGATAATACACACACACACACTATATGCTACCTGTAGTGATGTGTGCAAGTATCATAAAATATAAAAGTTCTATGCATCACTCAACACAAACGGTCAGTGAAGGATGCAGCAATCTGTTGATTGTTTTTTTTCTACAAAATAGTTTTATTAGTGTCCAAAATGTCAACGACGACGACATCTGTCAACAGGATTAAGAGAGAATATATATATATATATATATATATATATATATATATATATATATATATATATATATACATACATACATATATATATATATATATATATATATATACATACATATATATACATATATACATACATATATATACACACACACACACACACACACACACACACACACACACACACACACACACACACACACACACACACACACACACACACAGTGGATTAAATGTTACACTTTTAATTACATCTGGAGTTCTTATACAACCTGATACTGAAGTAACCTGCAATTAATTGCAGAGCTAATCTGGCACGGTATAGGTTAAATCGCAGGATGAACAATTAATCTGTTAATGCGGCAATCTCCTCCCTAGAAAACTAGGCGTTTAACGAATATAATGTTAGTATCCTGCCTTCTGCTTTAAAAATAAAAAACCCTGCAATGCGAGTTAGGGAGCTCCTTTTTAACCGCACACTTAATATTGGAAGCGCTTATATCCCCTGAACAAAGCCCTAGCTTGATCAAAACTTAAGTGGGGGCCCCTACTTCCATTTCCACCATCCGGGCATCAGCCACATCATGTGATCGCTATGACGCAGGAGTCTGTCAGCACTCTGACGTCACTGGGACCTTCGGCACCGTAGACGTTAATTGACATATGCAGTTGCTTGGGTGAGCAGACTACATCTTCCCTACATTAAAAATGCCACCAAAATTGCTCAAATTTCTACGGGCATATTATTTTGCAACCTCCCTGACGACTTATAAACACAATGGTTACTTTCACGTCAAGCCCTCCTAAACTAGTTTTTTAGTTCAGATTTGGCATTACTTAAACTTTGTCATCCTGATCGAACACACACACACACACACACACTATTGTGGACATATTTTGATGTATACAGGCAGTCCTCTGTTATCAGACAATGCGTTACTCAAAATGGCGTTGGATAGCGAAACACATTTTCCCATAGGAACACTGTTAAAATGAAAGGTTCCGTTCCTGAGGCATTTTTAACACTAAAATACACCAAATATTTTACGCAGGCAATAAGATATGCAGCACACACAAATTATATAGTGTATATACTGTAATTTAACAATAAATAATATATATAATATAATCTTACGACGCTTTGCAACGTTGTGTATGTGTGTGTATATACACACACATATACACAACGTTGCAAAGCGTCGTAAGAGCGTTGGATAAGCCATTTTGGCGTTGTAAAAATAAACATAGGTATGCATTGCATAGCGTTGGATAAGCCATTCGTTGTAAAACAAGGACTGTCTGTACAATGGTTTTTGGTGAGAAAAACTTCTGTTTAGATCACGTTTGAACAGGATCTGCCCTAGTGAACAAGTAAAAATCCCAAGACAGATCTACTACTTCATCTGGACCCTGGCGTAGCACACCTAATGACATGGTAGCCACATCATAGGGCACCCATTGAAACGTCGGGTTCTCCGGTGCTGATCTGCTTCACGAAACCCACAGATGCTGTTGAAGGACCAACCGAATAAAATATGCATATCAGCGGACTAGTGACGTACTAAAATAGAAGCAATGTCTACAAAAAGTATCAATGCTTTCAGAACCATAATCACTGGCATTAAAATGAGACATTATCCGTATCATTTGTAGTCACGTGGATTATGAGCAAAGCACACAGGAGCAGACAGGCTGTACACGGTCCTAAGAGCTTGAGGCTGCATGATCTAGTACTTGGTCTTCATGCAGCAAACTCACCGACGACTGACAACTCCTCAAACAGCAGTGAGCTGCTTGGAAGGGGCTGGAATGGAGCCTAATCTAACAAATGTGTTAGATCAGGGGTGCTCAACTCTAGTCCTCAAGCTCCCTCCCCTCCCAACAGGTAAGGTTTTTAGGATATCCCAGCTTCAGCCCAGGTGGCTGTCGAAGACTGCGTCTCTGAGCCACCTGTACTGAAGCAGGGATATCCTGAAAATCTGACCTGTTGAGGGGTGGGTTTGAGTACTGGAGCCGAGCACTACTGTGTTGGATAAATCCCTTAAAGCCATGAACTGAGAAGGCGCACTCACTATACTACCAATATGCACTTCTGACAGCATCAAAGCTTCGTCTAATTAAAGAGTTCAGCTTCAAAACAGGATAATTACAAGAATACTGCTTTCTTCACCCCTCAAAAATCACTGTAGCTCTAGCTGATAAAATGTGAAGCCGCTTCAGAGGAACAGACTATACAAAGATATACACAAAAGGGCAGAGTTTGTGGCATTAACATTAGGAGTAGCTGTGGAGAGAAGTGATCCACGATGATACTATACACTGGAGTGTCTTCATTTTAATGGGATGGCGTTTCCACCCACACAACTTGCAGATAAACCTGACTCACAATAAAATCCCTCAGCCCAAATCAGTCGTCATTTCAGAGCTAGTGTAGATATAAAATCCGAAACATTTAATGTTTAGGAACATTTACGCAAAGTAAAAACTGGACGTGTCTATTCTCCAAATAGAATGCTTCATATTTTGGAAATAGTGAATACTTATTACATTATATTATAAACTGGATGTTATACATGTTTACCATCAGGTATAATGGATGAATATTTCAAAATAACATGATATACACAAAACCTAGTGTTAAAAACGCTAAACATGCCTTGAGTTTAGGTGAACAGCAATCAATGCTATGCATGATCTACAGATTACGTAAAACTATTTTCTCACTCTCCCAGAGTTTAACTAAAGCGTAATTATATAATAATAAATAATAATGGGCTGGTCATCCTAACCAATTTAGAACTAGCCATGTACAGTAAACCACAACACCAAAACGGTCCGAGGGTGTCCACTGTGTGTGGACCTTCATCTGCACCATGGAAGTGCAGTGTTTTGTGATCCAGTGTCAGCTAGAAAAACCTATTACACGTTATTGCCAGGTTGACAAAACACCACTGAAGTGCAAAAGCAGAGTCCTCTGAGGCTCAAACAGGAAACTGTAAAATAGGGGGTGCAGCGTGTTGGCTACTAGGTGTAACATATTAAAAAAGGAGCTACCTACATACGTCACTTAATAAACCCCAATAAACGTTTCTATTTGATGTTTCCTGGTGCGAACATTTTTACATACATATTATATACACACAAACACACATATCAAACCGTGCAGCTTAGATCAACAATTATACAAATTTTTTAAGTGTTTTGACAAAGGGCACTGGGCACTGGGAGCAGACCTAAACATTAAGACGTTATGATGATCCCCTCCAAAAGGATCAAGACATTCAGCACTCATTTAGCTGCATACATGCTATTATGTACTGCAGTTACTGTTGCCTTGTATAGAGAGAGGCTGGGCACACATCAGCAACGAGGTTGACGTGTGCATAGGATTACAAGTGGGGCACAGCAAAGGGATGGAGCAGTAGGGACACTATGCTGGTAACTCATTAATAGTGTAATAGGTTAGCGTCCAGTGCAGGAGATTAGAAGCAAGGCTTGAGGGTTACATAGAGAGCCACGCTATACTGCTTATATGACATTGTATGTTACCGACAGTGTAATAGATGTAATTAGTCCTGTGCAATGGATTAGAAGGGCAGGAAGGGTCACGGAGGATTAGAGTGGAAATAGTTACGTGTAGAACTAGTTTTGAAAATGCGATGCCACTACTTTTACAACTTTATCATTCGACCTCATCGTTTATAAAAAAATAAATGAAAAAAAAAAAGGCATTTTAAAAACGGTCTCCAACTTCATGCTTGTATATTGGAATATATATATAATATATATATATTCCAAAAAGCTCAAAGGTTGACCCAATGGTTTAACCGGTTTAGTTTCTAAAACATCAAACAGTAGCAACTTTTTATAGCACCGACTGCTTGTGTGCGACTCATTAACAGTGCAATAAATAAATAAATAAATAAATAAAAAAGGATTGGAAAGCTCCCAACATTTTTATGTATTAATGAAACGTCGAAACAGTGCAAGACACATAGGTGCAGAGCATTGGGGGGTGCAGAGCATTGGGGGGTGCAGAGCATTGGGGGGTGCAGAGCTTGCGGGTCCCTGACAGACATCTACCTCTGCACATCTGATCAGAGACATTACACATGAGCCAGGGTCAGAAACTCATCAATAATGCGCAGGAGTGGGAGGCACAGCGCTGCTTACATGAGTGTAACTCAATAGTGAAGGGGGAGGGGGTGTGCAGAGGATACAACAGATAGATAGTATTATTGCACTTTGAGCAGGCAGTGTAATTAACCCATTCAGAGCCAGAGTGGATTAACTCCCTGGGCCCGCTTTCTAGGTGCATGCAGCACTAGCACAGGGGTAGAAGTTATACATTGCTAAAGGTCAGGGTGTTATTATTTCCGTGCACTCACATGCTGCCCTCGGATTGCCCTTCCCGGGGGCTTCTTGAAGAAGGAGGTCCTGGCGGTGAAGTAAAACTCCTCGGAGTCCTCCTCCAGGCTGCTGTATCCGCTGCTCATGCTGCTGCTCCACGTCATCTGCCCCTCACACCCCCGTCCTGCCCCGAGGAAATCCCCGCTCACCCACCCGGCCGGCCGGGCAACTCCCTGCAATGCAATCCTCACATGGCAGCCCGCGGGCTGCTGGGACGCGTGCCCGCCCGGGAGGCAGCGGTGTCTGCCGGTGCCGGTGCCCGGCGGCTGTGTCCAGGAGGCAGCGAGGAACGGGTGCCTGTGTGCAGCTGCTGTGCCGCCCGGGTCTGCGGAGAGGTGTGGGTGTGTGTGAAGCCGCCCGTGCTTCTCGCGGGGTGAGTGACCGGGTCTGCCCCGTGTGATGAGGACTTATTTCCTGCTGCTGCTGAGAGTTACAGGCTCCAGCTCCTCCCCCTGCCAGTCACAGCCCGGCCCCCTGCACTGCGGGCCAGGTACACACACAGTGCTAACTGCTAACTCTGTTACATACAGAGCTGCCTCAATACTGCAACCCATACACACAGTGCTAGTGTTACACACCCTGTGCTACTACACAATCACACGCTGGTAGTGCTGCATAAAGAGCTGTCTCAGACTGCTACTGTTACACACCCCTCACACTACTGCACAAACCAACTTATACACACCAACTTATACACACTGCTAGTGATACACACCCCTCACACTACTACACAAGCTGCAACCCATACAGTGCTAGTGTTACACACTCCTGAAACGACTACTGTCTCGTGCAGCTGTGTACAACGTCCTGCCCCAGCTACACAAACTGCAACCCATACTGCTAGTGTTGCATATTGCTCGCACTACTACACAAGATCCAGCCCTTCACTGTTGGATACAGAGTGGTCTCACATTATTGCGCGCAACACACACACACAACTTCCAGACACTGATAAACATACTGCAATCCATGTGGCAAGATTCAATCGCCCATAAAGTAAATGTTTAGCTCATTTTCTAATCTTATCAGGTACTTGAGCTTCCTATTTATCTGTCTTCCTAATGATGGCAACACAATTAGATTACACAAAATATCAACAGAAAAAAACTGTGTATTAAAACTTTGCCTGTGTATACAAGCACTTACTACAAGTCTTATAATGAAAGCGACAAGATTTAAAAAAAAAAAAAAAATACCCCAAAGCATTTGGTTACTATGGAGGCTTTAAGTTTACAAATATTTACAGATTCTCACAGTTGTCTGATTTTATAGGTTTTAAGAATGTATATTTAATATCCTAAACATGCCACTACCATTACTTCACTTTGGTCCTAAGAGGTACTGCCCCTTTAAGTGCTTTTCTTATGAACAACCTTACTAAGGCCTTGTCCAGGGTGGCGCTGAACGGGCGCGCACGCTCACGATAGACACGTTGCGACAATGCACGTGGCCCGCGCGGGTGGGTGCGTCAGCTCGGCGCTCAGCTGCTTGTTGAGCAAGCAAAATTGATTTTGCTGATCGCAAGCGGTTTGCCCTATGAGGGCGAACCAGCTCCGTGACGTCGTGGCCGCGGCCCCAGACGCGCGCACCTAGCCGGCCAGGAATTGCCCGGCCGAGCAGGGCGCAGTGCTGGAGCGCCAGCTTCCACCCTGGATGAGGCCTTAGGCCTCGTCCATGGTTATTGCTGGCGTGCTGAGGGAAAGCGGGTGCTTTCCCTGGCCTTAGACAGCGCGCCGTCCGTGGGCTTGTCGGGGGCGTGTCGGCAGGCGGGCCAGTGATGTCACGGAGCTGGTTCGCCCTCATTGGGCGAACCGCTCACGTGACCGGCCCTGCGCTCCGGCAAGCGGGAAAATGTAACATTTTCCTAAGACCTACGGTTCCGCGCACTTGCAGTAGCGTAGGCGAGCCCCTACTAAAGCCGCTCTCATTGCGGCTGTAGGGGCTCAGTGCCGAGCGCCCGCAAGCACTATCCATGGACGCGGCCTAAGTCATTAGGGCAGACCTTTGTCTCCCTGCCTCAAGGGCAGATCCCTGCCATCCCCAGTGATATAGTCCTTCCCTGCCCCCTCTGCTGCAAAGTTCAAATAGTCATATTCTTGGAGGAATGTGGATTGGTTTAAAGCAGGGGTAGCCAACTCCAGTCCTTAAGAGCCACCAACAGGTTAGGTTTTCAGGATATCCCTGCTTCAGCACAAGTGGCGCAATCTTTAACACCTGGTCTAAAAAGGTATAACCTCTTAAATGTGCCTCTTAGGACAAAAATAAGGAGTTCAATTTGTTTAACAAAACTTAAGACACCTAGAAGTATAATATTTCTAAATCCTTTTTTTAAAGTACATTTGTAAAACATAAGCTGAGGCATAAGGGGGCTGGGTGATTTTCTCTAGCTACTCCCTTCTGTGTGATATCACTGCCTGTTAAACCGGTGTTCCATAGGCAATGGCTCGGTATGTGGCATTTCTTTCGAAAAGAGGCAAAGTAAGCTATAGTATAGAGTAAATCAGTGCCTTTTTTTTTTTTTTTTTTTTGTAAGGAAATATTGTATTGTATTGTATGTCTTTATTTATATAGCGCCAAAAGTGTACTCAGCGCTTCACAAAGAATACAGTACAGGGAATTATAATAATACAATAAGTGCAGCGAAAATCAGACAATAGGAAAGGAAATCCCTGCCCCGAAGAGCTTACAATCTAAGTGATATTCTGAGGAACCCCCAACCCATTGGAAATACTTCTGTATTTGATACAATTTTCAAATGACCAGAAATTTGCAGGGAACCCTTTAGGGATGCCCGGGGAACCCGAGGATTCCTAGGAACCCTGGTTGAAAAACACTGGAGTAAATACTTGATTGACGAGCACTACCCCATTCAGGAGCACAGATGAAAAGAAACCTCTGCTTTATATGCAAAGCAATGAACACAGCCAAACAATTGCTTTAAATAGGATTACATTTAAGAAAGACAAATACATGGTTAGGTTGCTTTCAAAATGTTGTTCTGTTTGAAACAAACCAGGATTGCACATTTAAAAGACCAACTGGAGTTCTTCATATATCTAATATTGTTGTGTTAAAGGGGCAGTTCCTCCCTTCCTCCCTGGATGAAAAGGAACTAGGGACAGTCAGCAGATGGAGGAAAAGGAAACATCAATTTGTAAGAGGATGCAAATAAGTAAAACTGCTAGTTTAAGGTGATTACATCTGTGGATTACATTAAATTGTTTACGGGGGGGGGTTACCTACTATGTCCAACTGCCCCGTTGAGGCTGCCACATTTCCAAAATGCTTAACTGGAACTTTTCATCAGGACAATAATCATCTGATCACTGGTAACCCCTTTACCTACCACACAGGCCCACAATGTATTGCAGGTCTCTGTGGCATTAAAGGCCTTTACAAATAGTAATGACACAGTGAGAGGCACGGTTACAGCCAGGACAGTTAGTTGCTGCAGATGACCCAGGGAGTCTGGCCGATTTCAGGCCATTTTGGGTAATGCTGATACCTGCAACCTAAACCCCCTTAAAAACCCTAATATTCCTAACCTTAACCCTTACTTTAATTCCTAAACCCTAAAAGTTAATCCCCAATCTTCATCCCTAACCCTAAAAAAACTAAGCCGTAAAAGCCCTGCGGCAAAACATCTGAGATGAATTGTCCCATTCCTTACACACAGAAAGGCACACACTGCCAGTGACACACCGTCACACTTACAAACGCACACAAGCAGTGACAGACGGACACAATATTTTGGACTTGAATAGTTTGACAGTTTAGCATTTTTCAGGCTTGTGCTAGCAACACAACACTTCAAAAGACAAATATCCAGCTTATCTGTGGATGCAATGACCTCACTGCTAGCACCATGAAGAAACAGGATTAACCTGCTACTGTACAATAGTGTGTGCGTCTGTAAAACTGGCCTTGCTCTGATACACATCTAGAACTGTGTTTCCAAAACAAGCTGCATTACACAATAATGGGTGTGCAGTGGAGAAATAACATACACAAGCCTATTTTCATATGTTTCTTCTTAACAAGGAAAACGGGTTTAAAAATACAACATCCCTAATTAATGATATGATAACTATTTTGTGTGTTGCTTATCAAGCACTGTTGCCCAGTATCACCATTTCACCAGACTGGTCAGCACAAGGCAAAGGGTGTGTAATGATATACTGTGCTGGGCGTGTAATGATATACTGTGCTAGCTGTTTTGGGTCTGAGGACGAACTAGATTCGTTGTAAGTAGTGGCACCTTTTGAAATTGGCAGGCCCACTTGTCTCAGATACACCTTGTAAACAACCAAACAGTGTAATTGGCTTCATTATCCTTAAAGCAAACGTTTCACTTTCCTTTTCTGAATTTGTTTGATTTTGTTTCAACCCTGGAGACCGAATGCATATCACCCAAATGGTTCTTCAACTCCTGGTCCCCCCGGTCAAAGGATCAAGATGGAGGGAGAGGGGACTTTGAAGGTGTCACGGAAAAAGGTATGTCATGCACCGCACTAAGGCAGAGATTAGGGGGTGGCCAACTCCAGGCCTCAAGGGCCACCAACAGGTCAGGTTTTCAGGCTATCCTTCCATCAGCAGTCATTGCCTGAGCCACCTGTGCTGAAGCAGGGATATTCTTAAAACCTGACCTATTGGTTGCCCTTGAGGACTGGAGTTGGCCACTCCTGGCCTAGATTAAAATGTATGAAGTATCGCCATATTCACTAAGAATAATTAATATAGGAATGAAAAGGCATCAAGTGTGCAGTAACAAATGTTACCATTACAATAAGTGTTAAACATTGCTTGTGATGCGGGTTGGGGGGGGGGCATTGGGAGATATCACAATATGATTTAATACAAAAGCCTAAGGCAGCAAATTATTTAACCCCTTTGATGCCCCAGGCCACCAATGTAAAGGTAAATCACTACCCAAACACCCTACCCCTCCACCAGCTACCCCTCTTGTATACCAAAGAGAAGAGTAAGACATAACTTGCCTTACAAACTCCTATGGCAAACAAGGTGGTTAACCTCTACCTACCTCCCCCTCTCTCTCCCAGAGGGGGCTAACCATTCATTCCAGGGGCACCAACAGGTCCTCCAGGTTGAGTTTTTAGCTCCCCCCCCCCCATCCGGGGAGGGGTTAACCGCTTGTTAGCTACCATGGAACGAAAAACACACACACATATATCAACTGATACTGTCTCAATGACTCTGTGCAGCATCATACAGAAATCCGCCTGCACACATCTCATGCCACGCCCTGCTGCATTACCCAACTCATGATTGGAATTCAACAGCTAAGCCCTGAGTTATTTGTTAAGTTTCTGGCATTAATTAACCCTTTAACGGCACAATTGTTGCTTTTAACGCTACAGATTCAGATGAGTTCCTGTCCCTGGTACCAGGGCAAGCTGGGTGACCGCTGCCGCCCATCGCCGGAGGATTTTCACTGCTGGGGGTCCAATCTTTGAGCATGGACCACCTCCGCACGAGCACGGCAGACAGGGGCTCCGGAGCCGCGGCTTTTTACTCTCAGCCGCGGCTCCGGAGACCGTAAGTCTTTCTACATCTGGACATAACAATGATGTTTTGGATGAACCTAAGCTACTTTTATTTATTTTTAGTCAGGCATTGTTCGTGTGGAACTGTAGAGACTGTGGCGTGTGAGCCGGTTTCACAGACGGTCGGAGAACGCATCTTTCGTTTCATAGACTGTCAGCTCTATATCAGAAAGCAGCCTAGACATACACAGCTGTCTCAATGTCAGGGACCCAGCCTTCAGAAATGTTTGTTATGACATATTCTTGAGGGAGAGGTGCAAAACAGATGCTGAAGGGGAATGTTTTAACAAAAGTATAGAACAGAAGAGTGAGGCAGATGAAGAGCAGGGCGTTCTCAATCTATGGTACAAGTAACACTGGTGATACTCAAGACGCTGTAAAATGGTACTTCCATATGTCTGTGACAGCTGATGTCGGAGGGAGGGGGTGAAAAAAAACACGTTAAGATGGATGTTTCTATAATAAAATTACTTTAGGTTACATTTCAACAATTAGCTAAGAGTGGCTCAACGAGTAAATTCACTGACTGACTTTGAAGCGCTGCCTTGTGACCTTGGACAGGTCAGTATCTCCCTGTGCCTCACACACAGGGCCGGATTAAGGAGCGAGCTGGTCAGGCACTTGCCTGGGGCACCAACATAAAAGGGGCGCCGGAGGGCGCTGCCGCTCCTACACTTCCCACGCACACAGGACTCCCCGCTTGGCCGCCACAGAAAGGCCACCTCAAACTCCTGCAGTGTGGCAAATAAAAAAAAAAATTGTCCCGGTTGTCAGAGTCCAAGTCGAGCACACTGCAGAGTGGGCGCACAACCGGCGTCGGAGCAAGTACCCTGCGGGAAAGACCCAGCAGCGAGGGCATTCAAAGACAGTGGAAGGCAAGTAGTCCTGGCAGAGGAGCCCCCTTTCTGGTGCATGGGCAGACTAAGAATTTGGCGCCCCTGTAAAAATAAACATTTTACAGGAGTGCCACATTTTCAGTCCACCCAGGGCACAATTAGGTCTCGGCCCGGCACTGCTCACACACCAAACATACATTGTAAGTGTGCTGGGCAGGGACAGTGCCTGTAAATGCTATGCACAGTGCTGTGTATCATTGATCTATTGTCATTGTGAAATGCTTTGTGTCGCATTGGGAGAAACGCACTCTGTGAAATGGTTACTAATATGTCTAAAATAATATCTCTTCCTTGTATAGTGCTGACACTGTGATACGTTTTTGCGAGCACAATGAGTCCCTGCCCTGTAGAAGTTAGAGATAAAGTGACTTGCCCCACGTCTCAAGGAGAGCAGGTTCAACTTCACAGGCAGTAACATTGCAGAGTTATTTCTTCACCCCATCTAAGATAATGGGGAAGAGGTAGGTATAAGTATAAATACATGTATGGATATAGACACTTTGATAAACCTGAAAATAGTTGGTGGTACAGGACTAATAGGTTCTTGGGGTGGTCCAGGACAAAATATATGTTTGGTAACCACCAACTAGAATGAAATAGAGGGGACAGAGTGAGAGAGGAAACTACAGCCCCTTATTCATCATGTAAAGCAGTCTTCCCCTTTCACAGGAATATTTCAGCCATATTCAGATGCAATATAACTGAACAAAGAGTGACCGTGGTTTCAAAGCAGTGAAACCGTGAATGGGGTAGCACAGGGAAGACTATGGGTGACAGAGGTTAGGGATTTGTAAATTATACACTTCAGTAAAAGAATCAAATCAAATCAGCATTATTGGCATGACGAGAGAACATTTCAGTATTGCCAAAGCGTTCAAACAAAATAGTTATTCAACTGGCTTTAATGGACTCTTGCTGGCGAGTGTCTTTTTTTTGTTTTACTAAGATTATCTACAATAGAAAGGGGGAAGTGTTTTAAGGCTGGGCCGTTCTGCTGCACATAGAAACTGTCCCATGGGGTCATGTTGAACATTGGTTCAAAGCTTTACTGGGACATTTTTTTTCCTCTGGCCTTTTTAATATCTAATCTGGCTCAATTTGAAGCAAACCCCAGAAATCTATCATTGCACAAGCTTACATTGAGTCATTTGTATTTAGAGACACTGGTTTATCCCTGGCAATGTTTCCAGTCCGTCCCATCATTTGTGATGTAGTTATCGAACTGGAGTAGTCTTGCTTCACTTATCATAGAATATTAACGCACGGGTAAGCTCAGCAGGAGTGTGTGGTACACAAAAATGGTGATTGAAATGAACTAGTGGGTGTAATAATGATCCACACAATGAGACTGAAGAACATGTAATTTATTATGTGTACTTAGATTGTAAGCTCTCCAGGGCATCGATTTCCTTCTCCTATTGTCTATACTTATTGTATGCAAATTTCATGTACTGTCTCTTTCTAAAGTGCTGAGTACATTGTGGGAACTGTAAAATAAAATATATACGTGTACAGTGAGTCTATGGGAGTGATATATTAATGCAAAGAAAAGTTTCCTGTGAGACACTGCACCACACTATAGTTGAAGCTGTGTCAAGCGCAAGAAGTGTGTTAAATGTGTTTTTTACATTTAGAGAGGTATTCTAAACTGTCCGATGCGACCCTTCATGGATAAACCTCCATTGACTTGAATGGGGGGGGGGTGGAGTTGGGTTTGGACACTTCAGTATGATTGGCCGCTTTAGACAATATGGAATGACTCCCTTAATGTAAATCGCTATCCAGAAATGTAGGATTGTATACATCATATTCTAACATGTGCATAACTCCTCTTTTACTCATCCTCTTGACGGTCCCAAATTCCAAGTTGACATACACAATATATAAAGACAGCAGCAAAGTCCCGTGATGCATGAATGCAAATAGAAACAAAAGATATAAAAATGACACTGACAATTTGAATCCCAAATTGTCTTACAGATATCTTCTTCTTCTTCTCCGTTTGCACTGTATATTTTCTCTTCATGCTCCCACTTATAGAATACTTTGGAGTTGCAATATAGTGAAAGTTCACCATGTGTCGGCATCTCCACCATTTTATTGTCTGTTGAATCATTTATAAAGCCTGATGTATTTCCAAAAGCCTAACTCCAAATAGCACATCATCAAAAATGACTAAGTGGATATATACATATGGTTTTAATCGGGGCTGACTGGGGATCATACCAAGCATTTTTTTTGCTGATTATGTTACACCAGAAAAAACATGTGGAATAAAGTTGGGGGTTAATTTTAAAACTCCATTCATATACATTTGGATTCAACTTTTAGATTCTTCTCTCACTGTCATTACAGTTGTGATGCAAATTTGAAGACATTCTCACAACATTATTTGCAGTGTGCTTTTTATATTGCATGTATGCATTATTTGCACACTTTGCTCAGGAATGCAACATTTGGTGTCATCTGAATGTTGCAGAAATTCCACTATATAATAATGGGCCATGTGGCCCAAGCCTGAAGGAGCGGCTTAGTAAAGGCACTGACTCTGCAAACAAGGTCGCCTGGTGTCAGCTCCTTGTGACCTTGTCGAGTCACTTTATCGACCTGTCCTTCAGGCATCAACAACATAGATTGTAAGCTCATCCGGGCAGGGAGTCTGTAAACATCCTATGTGCTACATACTGTGCACTATACTGTAATTGTGGCGCGCTCTGAGTCCCATTGGGAGAAAAGCGCTATATGAAATATATTATTATGTGTCATGATTCTATTTCTAGAGTCGTGAAAATGTCATCAAATGTGCATTGCTAAATTTGTCATGGTCAAATATTGTCACATTTTGTCTGGTTCGTGGACTGCACTGTTGGGTACAGCATTCAATTGTGAATTCCTCATCACTAAAAGGCTAAACCTGAAACCGCCATGACTAAAGGGGCTGAAAGGTCTGCAAAAAACACGTCCGTTACATACCTACAGATTGGGTTAATCACCTGTTTTATTCAGTTTAGCCGGCCCACAATCAAAAGCAATGTGATAATTATTGACAGGAGATGTACAGCTGCTTCCACATAGACAACACATTGTTTTGAAGTGACTTCAACGGAGAGGTCTTTCAATCTTAGGAGAGATATCTGCTTTTTGAAAGGTCAGCATGGAAAAATTGCATAAATGGTGACATATTTTGAAAGTAATTCTGCATGTATTACTTTGCTACGCTCCAAGTTGAAATTCAAGGCGAGATGGCAGGATAGTCATGTGTCACACTTTTCAACAATGCTATTCGCATTCCATTCAAAACTACAAAACCGCTCTAAAATATGTGAGCCATACAAGTTTTATTTGACATTATTTGTGAACTACTGCATTGTTTTCAGAAGAATATAACATTAACACAATAATACTGGATTTAATGAGATTGTAGCGAAATAAAATCTAACTCCATCCAACCTCTTACAGTTTCCTTCTTCCTGCTATTTCGAACACTTACTATGAAGCAATACCACACTATCAAGTTCTCTGGGATGTTATTACTGTGGAAAAACTGCTCGTTTTAAAAACAGATCCAATTCATCATTCACTAATCCTGTTGAGAAATTGCAGTATCTTTCCTCCGGTGCTGTAATAGAATAATCCTGGGAGGTTGACAACACAACATACTTCTCAGGCAAGTCTACTCCTCCACATCAACTCTGATAATCATATTGGGTGAGTCAAACTGAATAATACATGACACATTTTCGTTCCTCTTTCTGCTTGACATATGGAAGTGATGCAATGAACAAAAACATCTCATCTTGTCCATCACCATTTTCATGTTGTATAGTATAAATTAACCTATATAGCAGGCTTTACTTTCAAAGGTAACAGCACTACGGCTGGATGTGGCATTTCCAGTCGTCCACTGCACATACTATAGGGTAGTTTGAGCCGCATTGGTGTTGGTGGGAGCTCATATAAAAACGTATCCTGGAGCTCGTATAAAAACGTGTCCTGGAGCTCGTATAAAAACGTGTCCTGGAGATCGTATAAAAACGTATCCTGGAGCTCGTATAAAAACGTATCCTGGAGCTCGTATAAAAACGTATCCTGGAGCTCGTATAAAAACGTATCCTGGAGCTCGTATAAAAACGTATCCTGGAGCTCGTATAAAAACGTATCCTGGAGCTCGTATAAAAACGTGTCCTGGAGCTCGTATAAAAACGTGTCCTGGAGCTCGTATAAAAACGTATCCTGGAGCTCGTATAAAAACGTATCCTGGAGCTCGTATAAAAACGTATCCTGGAGCGCGTATAAAAACGTATCCTGGAGCTCGTATAAAAACGTATCCTGGAGCGCGTATAAAAACGTATCCTGGAGCGCGTATAAAAACGTATCCTGGAGCTCGTATAAAAACGTGTGATGTCATGGAGCTGGTTCGCCCTCATTGATAACTAAACTTTTTGGGTGGAGGAGGGGTATGTTAGTGAACTGGCAATTAAAATATAACTTCTTGAATCATCCTGCACATTTTACCAAAATATCTGATCCAAAGTAATTATATGGTGCTAAACCGTAGGGCACCACAACTCCTATTCCCCTGAATTAAAATACCCTACGGCTAGGCACTTTTATAGTAAGGATGGGCAGGTTCGCTGGTCTGAAATCCAAATGTCAAACATTGACATTTGTTGGGAATTTTGAGACAAACTTTCGAATAAGAGTAAACTTTTAGCCGCCAAAAAAAAAAAAAGCTCACCTGATTTTATTTTTCATGAACCATAAAACCTGTGAACTTTGGAAAAAGTTCAAAGTTTATACAAGTTTGCCCAAATGTATAAAAAATAACTGCTTATTTTGAGGGTTTTCACCCCCAAAATTCTTTGTACATAAGTGATGTATCAAGTTCAACCAAAAGCAAATCATGTATTTTTTTTTTAGAACCAAAACACCAGTAAATGTGCTCACCCTTAGGTTGCGCTTATAGTGACGGTGAGAGCGACGCAACATCGTGGCAAAACAAATGCATTTGCCTGACCGTCGCCGGCACTATAAGCATAGCCTTATTGTTTGGACCTAATTGGTCCTAATTGTCAGAGCGACCAGCTCTAAAGCAAGGTTACAGTCGTAAGATAACGAAAATCCCTGTATTAGAACTGCGCATTTCCTATTACTGTTGTTTGTCAAAGTCCTGGCGCAAAACGGGAGGATATGGGAGGACCGAAGACGACTACATTTTCACATTTTCCCCTGATTCTCAGGGGAGTGTATAAGCCGGCAATGCTCAGGTCACAGCAGCAGCGAACACGCCATTAGCTTGATCTTGATCATAAAGTGAAATCATCACACAAGCAGATCTGGAACAAAAGCTTACGTCACCTCGATGTTTACATGGGCTCCATAATCACAGAATGAAAGGAAGGAAACCTGCGGAACATCTGAGGGCTGTGATTGTTCTTGTGATTGTTCTTTAGAACACATGGCTTCCAGCTTGTGAGTCCATGGTCACAGTAAATTGCCCCGCCATCTACTTCACTTTCTAATCTAGATCGTTTACCTCCCTTTAAATCTGCAATCCCTACCAGACGCCTTTTGAGTTTAACTTTTTTTTTTTGTGTTGAAAATCATGACTTTCTTAAACCCTAGCATCAGCCGTTACCATGGTGACGTCGCTTATTTCCCGAGCCGTGACTTTTCATAACTAAAAACAGCGCCGGAAAGGGCAAGAAGAGATCTTAAATTAAAACAAAAATGGCAAAGAGAAGCCACGTTCAGCACGGACCAATGCTTTAAAGGTGTAATCTGAGAGAAAAGAACTGGTGTTGCCCTGTAACTAATATTGTTTTCTACAGACTTTTTTTGTTGCAAAAAAAGGTTTTGTATAAATTGCAAATACCTCGCTCTGCCCTTTCTTTTCATTTATAGTGGCATTTCAATGGTGTATGGATGCTACCATGGATTTAAAGTGGCAACACGGTTTGCATTTTTCTTTCAATAGATGCAGCCGGGGCAATGCAATTATCAAAGCTGTCGATTAATCCATTCTCCCTGCTTCCCAGGGGCATACAATATGGCTGTTGCAAAAGAAGTGATAGCAACCCAAAGAAGCTTAATACATTCAAATTTATAAAAAAGAGCATAAAGAGTGGGGGGAATAAATACAAATGCAGTAAGTATTATGTAATACCACACAACTGATTAACACATAGGATTTTCAATGTATTGCTGCTTTAAATCATACAACGGAGTGTTTGTAGAACAGAAAATCCTAATTTGTTTGGCGGTGTCCGACTGCCAGCGGACTCCCAGCATTGGCGGTCATGTGATCCCTTCAGCAGCGTTTGCCCACCAATGATGGAAACAGAAGTGGGGGGGGGGGGCTCTACTTACATCTTGATCAGGCCGACCACTCAAACCAATTTTCCCCAGAAAAGCTTCTGTACCTTTAGGTATGTCTATGGGGCATTTTGGGGCGGGGGGGAATAAAAATTTTTTGTTGCTTTACAATTTTTTTTAAATAAATTCTGTAGTATTTTTTTTTACTCCTAATGCAATTTTTAATGATTTTTTTAAAATGTACTTTTCATCCTTTTTGGATGGTATAGCAACCATATAGAAAGTCACATCCAATTCCTCTTTTTATAACACACACACACACACACCTTTTAGAGCTCTGCACTTTGGCAACAAAAGTATCACAAACAGATCTGTTGCTGTGTTACAATCAGCAGACTATCTTATTACTGCAGCATTTCACAGACAGAGTCAGAAGCCTGTGTCTTTCCTGTGCAGAAGAGCAGGGGCTCCTCAAACACTGGGTAGCAGGGGGTGGAAGCAGCCAGTGTCCTGGCATGACTGTGGACCCAACACAATTGTGGATTTGTGACATTAGACATTTTAGCCCTTGACAACATTAAATGCAGGAGACACCCTTAGCTCCAGCGGCCACCGGAAAGCCACGACATTAGGAGATGACGTTGCAGCTTTCTATTGGTGACCCGGTGGCCATGTTTCTTGTTTTTTTTGCCACAACTTGTCAATATTGTCAAGTTAAATATACAGGCAACCAGGGAGGAGAGAGAGTGCTAGAAGTGGACTCCTGACTCTACTACTGTAAGCAGTGCCGGATCTCCCATTAGGCCGGGCGGCAAAGGTAAGGTAAGCATAAAGCAGAAATAGTTTAGGCTTGATGCATTAAGACGACACGTTTTTGCTATTTCAGACAAAGTGAATATAGTAAGCCAGAGGGAGTAATAATAAATCTCTTTGTACTCTAGCCTCCCTGATACTTTCATAAATCAAAGACGGTCAATTCCTCTAAAATACAATATTCTCATCTATTTATTTCAGAACTAATTTAATTTTTGTTCTGAATATATTAGTCCAGTGGCCACTGTAATTTGGGTCTTGTTGCTTCCCTGAACATAATATATAATTTTATAATGATGTGAAAATAGTACAGTACACCCTTTCTCACAAAAAAAAACGTAAAAAAAGGTCCTTAGTGAATCAGTGTACTTTCTACCTCCCGCCACAGCGTTCCTTCTCCCTATAGAAAATGTTAGACTTGCTCTGTGCGGTTCTGCCCCTGCAGACACCTCTACTCTCAAAGGAGCAGTAGACAACTTTAAGTATTCAGTCATACTTGGATTATACCAGTGGTGGGCAACTCCAGTCCTCAAGGCCCACTAACTGGCCAGGTATTCAGGATATCCCTGCTTCAGCACAAGTGGTGCAGTCTTCTATTGAGCCACCTGTGCTGACACAGGGATATCCTGAAAACCTAACTAGTTGGTGGGCCTTGAGGACTGGAGTTTCCCACCCCTGGTTTATACTGTAGCATGTTTTAATTAATGGGACCGCCCCAAAACATTAAAATCTACTTTATCAGCTAATTAAATCAGTGAATCAACATGCAGACCATATGTGCATTATAATTATACTCTAATGTCTCCTTGTAATGAATGACAAACCTAATTTTTTGCCAGGTCCAGTTGCAATGCGTTTCCTCTGGTAACAAAGGGGTTAAACAAATCCTCCTTTTTACTCGACATGTAGAGATGCATATGAAGTCAGATAATGATGCGCACGTGAGCTCCGCCAAAGCATTTATTCATTCAATATACATGATTGATAATCTAAATAAAATACCTCTGCAGTGAATTTCACTTCTAAGAAATTGCTCAGACTAACTGGAGCTGCTCATAAATCTCCTTATACGTCTGTCACTAATCTCTCTGCTCTCCTGATGCAGGCCCTGTATGCTAATAAGAATTATATCGGGCCCAGTGGGTGTTACGGAGATACTCGGTTTATTCTGTCAATAATGCTTATACTGTACAAAGCTTCCTGTAAAGCAGCACTGCCATTTATCAAACTATATTGCAACTGCAATAAAGAGAAAGCACTCACCCATGTAACATGCAACACTGTCGCTGAAAACTGTCAAAATGTCACTTACAAACTGAAGAAGCAGGGCCGCGGATACAGTAGGCGCGCGCGCCCGTCAGCCAAGCGATCTGTGGCCTGTGATCCACAGCGACGGGGAGGCGTGGTGGAGGCGTGGCCATGACGTCACGTGAGTGGTTCGCCTTCCATGGCTGAACCGCCAACGTCACCCGGCCGGCACGCAACCAAATAAAAATGATTTGTCTGCTAGAGAATCGCGCGTGTGCTCGCGCTTCATTGTGTTCTCTATGGCCTGCCTCATAGAAGTACGGCCTTTTGTACGTGCCGTGTGTGCAGTTGCGCTTCATCGCGTTCGCCGCGTATGCAGTCGCGCTTTATCGCGTTCTCTATGGCCTGCCTCAGAGGGACGGCCTTTTGTACGTGCCGCGTGTGCTCGCGCTTTATCGCGTTCTCTATGGCCTGCCTCAGAGGTACGGCCTTTTGTACGCGCCGCTTGCGCGCCCGCGAGGAGTGTTGACGCGGCCTAGAAAGTCAATCAAAAGTGGCTCATATGTTTCCAAACGACCCCTTGTGATGTCAGCAGCATAGGGATACAACATGTAACTGTTCCTTCCAGTTTCCTAAAAGATAAACGTCTGTGACACTGCCACTACCAACCTGCTACTATTAAATGTTATCATAAATATGGCTACCTCCTGACTTAGAGAACAATGTCACTATATCTCAATCATGTTTGCTATATCATTCTGTATAGCTGCTCTAGTGTACATGCACAGTGTTAGCATTTTGAGGCTTAATTCATAGGATGTAACCCATTTAAGTACTATTAATGGAAGCCTCCCAACATGTGATCGCCTTTTATTTTTAACTGTAATCTCACTGTATTCTAGGTCACAATAAAATAACTTTTTTTTTTTAACTGAGAGCGAGTTCCGGAGTCCAGTCTTGTGATGTTATGGAGCTTCGTTTGGCAATGCTGGGAGTGCTGGGCAAGCAGCAAATCTACAAACTTTTCTACTAGACTTAAAAATACATACCCCAAAATCAAAAGTACTATAATTCTGCATCTACGGCCCAGCCCAGACCTGCAGAACAGCCCACATATGTAATAGTTTAGAGTGCACTGTTAGAAATAAGAGGCAAAACTATTTTGTAGATGACCGAATTAAAATACATTATCTAAAAAATACGTTTTCTGTGTCGCTAAAACAATGTAGAGAACCGGGGGGAAAAAATGGGAATGTAAAATGTGCTGATTATCGTGTTCAATCGGCTTATTCTACACACCAGGGCTTTGCTCCAATCTGATGAATTGGACACTTGACAGAGGGATAATTCCTGGAAGTACAGTACATGGGAAACAGAGCCAAACCTAATTAACCAATCGGTGCCAAAACGTTGACTTTACTTCGTAAGAGCAGATAAAATCCACAGGTGCAATCACACCAAAAAAATAAAAGTGCATTAAAATGTGTTACATTTGAAGAAATATTAATAGTACATGCAACGATGATGCCTTTTTTCTGTGTAGTTGTGCTACAAATCCAGCACAAAAAGGCTTAACTTTATCTGGAGTAAATAGGTAATTTTAAAAGTGCCTGTTCCTCTGTCTCATAGAGCAGAGATGCGCAAAATGGGCGAGATTTTCTGGGGGTGGGGAGGGGGGGCGGGGGGTAAGGTGCTTACAGAGGCCTGGCGCTCTTCACTGCAACATTTAAATTAAGTGCCGGGGGACTGCGCAAGGCCTCTGTAACTCCCTTATATGCTCTCTGGCGACGTGTCTCCATGACAACGCGGCGTCAAGTGGCAACGTGACGTCACATGACGCTGCCCATGCCAGAGAGCCGGTAAAGGGGGGGAGGCAGCGTGAGCAGGGGGGGTGCAAACAGAAAAGTTTGTGCATCCGTGATAGAGGTTATCAGAGTGAAATCTGACCAATAATAATTGGCAAACTTTATTGGTCAATAAATCAATTGATAAACTAACCTATATTGATGGTCCAAATATCAGATATTGGTGAAAAGTAGGGTTGCCGACCTGTCTCAAACATGTGAATGTGCTCACAAGTGATATTTTTATTTGCTGTATGATATGAAATTAGAATTCAACATAGAGGGTGTGCTTTGCCAATACACTTGGATTCTCTTATTTTCAACTTCAAGCCTCTTTGAAAGGTCTGATATTGTTATGTGGTAACGTATTCAGATCTTCTGTTTTTATCCCGTTATTTTCTGAAACTGTCTGAATTTCTATATTGAATGTTTTTTGTAACATTCTTTTTCCGTAACCAAGCACTGTGCCACTTTTTCGTATATTAAATAAAAATGTAATAAGTACTTTCGGGACTAATTTAAACCATGTACCTTTTAGAAGAGATTAACCACATTTTGCTACATTGTTTTTTTGTGTTAATTACATATTTTTCATAGTACACAGGGACCAAAGACTCTGAAGGTAGGATCTGGAATTATTCTTGGTGGTGGAAGCGTATTAAGGTGTAGTTTGGCGGTTTTGGGGGAGATATTGCTCATTTTGACGGCCCTGCAGGAATGTAAATGAGTCAGCCAGATAGCTAGAAGTACGTATTAACCCTTTTCACATACAGTATACAAGTCATGTGCTCACATGTGTGCCGTACGTCACAGTCCAAAAGGCATGCCAAAACTAATTGCATTGTAAGCATGTCAAAGATTTTACTGTACCAGTGAAATCTGCAGACATAAGCACGTGACTTGTTCTGAATAGCTGCATCTCTCTCAGAAACCAGAGAATAACAAGAGGACCACATACAAAGTTAGGGGCCTTCTTCTTTTATTTATTTTTTGCAATAATATTATTACGATTGTAATCTTTGACCTGAAGAGATTAGTCCAATGTGGAATGTGAGATTTCAATATTTTAAAATCTCATTTATTGGGGGCTAGAACCCCAAAATCTCACTGATTCAGTCCTTAAAGTTGACATATGTACAGTAGATCAGTTACATGATATCAGGCAAATTAAAAAAACACATGTTTCACCTCTGTATTAAGAAGTACCCTTGGTAAGTAGTGAGGCTTGAACGACATGCTTTGCAACCACTTACATGTACCATTCCTCCCTAATCACTTTCAACCTCATTTTTCAGCTCTGAGTTACCTCGCACAACATGCAAGAAACATTTAGGTAGAATACCCAAGATTTATATTTAAATGTGTTACAATGTTTGTCTTCATCTGATTCACAGTAAATGAGTGCTAGCATACTGAGAATTTCTTCTATTTTTGTCTAGTCTCTTTGCATTGGTGTGTGAAAGTGCTCAAGTTTTTGCTCTGTGTGCACCAGCTTGTAATTTGGGGAGTTCCCATGTAAACAGTTTGGGAAGAGTTTCCCGACAAATTACAATGTATCAAATCCTGTGGCGTTGTCATTTATACCATCTTGTTTGCACACACAATAAAATCTGCTAGGTCCGACGTGGCACTTAGACTGTAAGCTCTTCGGGGCAGAGGATCCTTTTCCTAATGTTATTTTCATGTCTGTAGCGCTTATTTCTATTATGTTTATGTTAATTTTGGAGTTCATATCTCTGGATGTGTTATTTCTATATCTTTAATCATGGATGCATTCTGAATATCTTGATTAACACTCTGATTTCTTCAAACAGGTATGTTTCATTGAGCTGAATTCTACCAACAAGAGAAATTAAGTTTTAATTGACTATTGGGGTATGTTTCATTGAGCTGAATAGGCAAACCCTACCTTTATTGTTATTCAATTGCATGTGAATAGAGTATTTAATATCTTGTCTTGGCTCGTATGTTGTACCTACTTACAAGATGTAAGTTGTATTCAAGCGTTTTAGACACACAATGGTCTCTGCTATGGATGTTGTTCTCCACTTAATGAAGCAGTCTCCAATAGTCAGCTCAGCAACCCAGTGCATGTAAAGAAAAATGATACCATAGTGCAGACCAGTATAATGATAAAACTAAACTTTATATATTTAAAATTGAACACTTACAATAAAAATGAATATATTAAGCATTGTTCACAATATTAGTGAGGAGAGAAGAGTGTGTTAGCTTCCGGCTCACCCGCCTCTTCCAATGGGACCCGGTACAGATAGCCTCTTTCCGCGACTCCACGTCTTCGGCGGTGTACTGTGTGATTTGGGCTGTATTCTCCCGTGGGCTGTTTGAGCTCCCCTTCAGCTATTCAAGCCTGGAGCTGCCTCTCGGGTGGGTGATCTCGCCTCTCTCACCGCCGGAACGTCACTTCCGCTTAGTTCCGTCGCGTCACTTCCGGGTGCGGCTGGTAGAATTTCTTAATGGCAATCACGCCTCTCTCCTCTCTCCCGTCTGGACGGCTCCCACTCTACGCGTTTCGCCAGAAAAGGGTATGTGGCTTCCTCAGGAGTGTACCGCCCTTTGCACTTAGGTATCTTTTATATCATCCCCAATTAGTATTTAATTGAAAACAATTATACAAACATTTAAAAACATGGTCTGCACTTGTTGTCACTTCTACCCACATACATATGGTGGAGCAATTATTTTGAGAAGCAAATTCTCTGACTGATTAAACATTTTAACCTTTTTCTTTCTCCATGATGGTTGAGGAACATATATGTTCCTAATATTATCTATACATAGAAGGGGATCAGATGGACTTTATTTATGTCCTTAATTTGGGACTAAGTCGGTTGAGGAATAATTTATTTATTTGGTCAATTTTGATAGAATTTGACTAGATCATAATTATCCTGCGGGGAATCGATTGCAACGAAAAAATGATCAAAT
Source organism: Ascaphus truei (assembly GCF_040206685.1). Lineage (NCBI taxonomy): Eukaryota > Metazoa > Chordata > Amphibia > Anura > Ascaphidae > Ascaphus > Ascaphus truei. The sequence goes on along the minus strand of NC_134487.1, from coordinate 101,501,906 downwards.
TACAAATAGCATAGGGGAATCAAGGGAAAAAGGGGGGAGAAAAAAGATGGAAGGGAAAAATCCATATGATGAATCTCAGGGGCCTAAGAGGAATGGCAATCCTTAGAATGATATGGAAATATTAGAAATGTAAACACGTATAAAGAAGTATGCACGTGTAAAAAATGGGAGCTCCATCATATATATGGATACATTTATTATCATAATTTGTACATAGGTTATCAAGAGGGGTAAATGGTCTAATCAATATACATATTCGCATATTTAGGTGATTGGGAAATACACGGCCTTTTATATATATAAAATATTAGCGTTCACATTGCAAAAATTAAAGTCAATAAATTGAATTGCCTTATACTTTACAGCACTTATTCAATATGTATCCAAAGTCTTTATGTTGATGAAAAAAACTTTATCATATTTTGTATCCGTCTGGGGGAACTAGGCTGAAGTGACAACAGCGACATAAACATTTTCCATTCTCATAACTGATATTTATTGCGTGCTGTGGGAGATAGAAAGAAGGAAGAGACAACAGAAGATGGAGAAAGCAAAAGACTGGTTAATATCATCCATTATTTGTAGATCTCATTAAATTACAAAAATGGTGCCAGCTCTATCTCCATGTTCAGGCCCCTGGGGGATAGGGTCCGCAACCTGTGAATCCAAAAAGTCTCCCTCTTGATGAGTTCTCCTCACTAATATTGTGAACAATGCTTAATATATTCATTTTTATTGTAAGTGTTCAATTTTAAATATATAAAGTTTAGTTTTATCATTATACTGGTCTGCACTATGGTATCATTTTTCTTTACATGCACTGGGTTGCTGAGCTGACTATTGGAGACTGCTTCATTAAGTGGAGAACAACATCCATAGCAGAGACCATTGTGTGTCTAAAACGCTTGAATACAACTTACATCTTGTAAGTAGGTACAACATACGAGCCAAGACAAGATATTGAATTTTGCACTTTAAATACTGTTTACACTTAGATTGTTTTTTTCTGTTCTATTTTCCTCCATGTTCCCCCTGGAATACAACAGGAGTGACGATTTGTGGGACTAGCGAAACCAGTCCCTACCAGCTGGGTTTGAGCAGGGGGTTTGAACCTTTTAAATATCACTATTTGCACGTTATTTAAGCACGTTTTTATTACCTGTTATAATCAATTGATTTTGTTAACAACATTCACTATATAGTTTTTTAGTGAAACATTAATAGAGCTAGCGCCGTTTTTTTCACCTTCACAAAGCAATAGAGTATTTAAGACAGACTATCTTGGCTGTGTGTCCCATCTTAAGTATCCCAGTTAAAGTGTGTGGCAGAGTTAATTTTGGAGTTGAAATTGGAGGTGAAGATTGGAGGAAGATCGTGACTCTGCACAACAACTTTGCAACTGTGAGAACGTAACATTCGAAAAGCTGTGATTCTTTGTACTCTTTCTATCCTCCAATAACTAGGAAGTCTCTCTCCTTCTGCATCTCACTATGCCCTCCCTATTGCTTTTTTCTGTTTACTGTTTACTGTTTCCTCACTCCTTTGTGAATGTCTCTGTTCTCGCCAACTTCCCCACTCCCCACAGCACCATTATTTATACACCTGTCTCCCAACAACTTCTTTGCCCCTCAATAAAATAAAAAACACCCCCACAAATCCACTATTCACACCCTCTATCTACCCCTTCCTGCTGCTGGGGATCTCCCCTATGCCCGAAGCCAGACATACACACCTGATTTCACCCGTGCCTCCCTGCTATCTCTTCCCCTGTAAAGTGTGTTAACCCTTAAGGTATTTGACTAACCTTAAAACTTGCCACACAAATCAAGCATCCCAACAGCCTGCACTCATGGTTACTGTCCCACACTCAGTCACTCCTACCACCCATTGTGACCAAGCACTGCCAACTACAGCACTTATTCCCTCACCTACTGTCTCTGCAAATTCCCCATCAACATGCTTAGATTGTAAGCTCTTCGGGGGAAGGGATTTCCTTTCCTATTGTCTGATTTTGCTGCACTTATTGTATTATTATAATTCCCTGTACTGTATTCTTTGTGAAGCGCTGAGTACACTTTTGGCGCCATATAAAGACATACAATATTATGTCTCATATTATTTTGTCACGTGTGTTACTGCTGTAAAGTGCTATGTACATGGATGGTACTATACAAAGAAAGATACACATACATACACACACAAAACCTCTCTGGATTACAATCTGTGCCAGTTCTTACAATTCTTACACTGTGTGCAAATGGGAGCAAAAATGGCATCGAGCAGATAAATAAATCTCAATGACTTGATCGTAAACTATGGCTCTAAACCATGAACAAAACTTTACAAAAACACGTTACGTACTTCAAATAGAACATGCATCTATAAATATTTAAAGTACATTGATATATTTCAACCATAAAGTTGTAGTTTAGAGTTGCAGTGTTGGTTATTTGCACGTTAAACTCTAAATATGAAAATGTTGGTGGGACATTCAAAGCACTGTAAAGCAATATGTTGCAGGCTCATCAAGGACCAACTGTGCCAAGGCAACAAGGAATAGAAACTGGATCACCAATCTACGAAAGCGTAAACCGTTTCAGTACTGTCCCAGACCACTTACTGTATAACACACAACTGGCAGAGTATACCCATTTATTCAACATCTGTTCTTTGTTACTAGTGTCTGTCTCATTACGCAGCATGGCTTATCGGAAAGCCTAATGGAAAATTATGTACCGAAGTGGTTGTGCCCTTAAAGCAATTACATGTTTATTTCTGTGGCTATTGATCCTTTTGAAGTAAGAATAACTAATCATAATCGCTCTTATTTTCTGCTTGGATACTCTCAGCGTCTATAGAATAAGAAGCCCCAAAAAAGCTCTTTCTTTTGCAATATTAATGTGCCAGGAACTAAAGATTCAATGCAGTTTTTCTTTTTATGTTATGCATAGGTTGCTCCTTCAAAGTCAAAGAAATCCAGTAAGGTCAATTACAGGTGCATTTTATTTTTAGGTGTCTAGAAATAACAGAACATGCATTTAATCGAAGCCCAAACAACATTAGATCTCATGACTGCTACTGAAAGAACTGGAGGCAAAGAAGGACGGGCAGACGTGTTGGTCCTTCCTTCCATGTGGTAAAATAACAGAGGGAGGAGTATTTAGGCGTGATACCTTATATTGGACTATCAAATAGTTGATACATTACAAGCCTTTGAACATCTCTGGGTACTGATCAGGAACCCAGACAACTGATATCATAAAACAACTCTCTGAAGACACGTTGGAGTTTGCCACGTAGCAGCCACAATTATAAGAGACTCCCTCTACATGTATTCAGATGACTAAACAATATCGGTTTCAATATCACTCTAAATACCCCAAATGCCTCCACTGCATTCAATACATGCACCTGATTCTCAGTTCTTTGGCGGAATCCACAAAAATTCAGCAATTAATGTAGCTTTTGTAAAGTTTAATAAGTCACATAAGTGACTTGCTCTATATAATTACTGATGTTTATTTCAAACAGGTAACTGGAATCCATTCACACACACTTAGACCATGCTCCCAATAACTGTTTCCAAGAAGTTTTGAATCTGGGCATAAAAGTAAGGAAGGATTGGGTGAGCCAGTATTGTCAAGCAGCCAAGTTATTAAAGAAGCCCATTCACATTTGAAACCATCTTAACTGCACCCCAAAATATTATTTTATATCAATGTTTATTGAATACTATACACACAGTCTAGATTTTGAAAAGACTGCACAGAACAGCAGAGTTAACCCTTGCTTTGACATGCTTGGCTAATCATACCGGTCAGCAAAGAGTTAAACAAATGTAGCTAAGACCTGATAAAGGTTAGTTTAGCAAAATACTGGAGGGCACATCAACAATTCTATAAAACTACAACCAATGATACAATGCTACCTATTTATAGACTTGGATCTATAAATAGTTGGCACTGGCCCCGACTATCAGAGAATGAACACGACGAAAGCTACCTTATCATTGTTGTTATTGGAGTGATCCAGCGTATCATATGCAGGGATACATTCCATTAATTTCCCATTCGGTTCACAGCTCAGATGCACCTGGTCTCTGCAGTGGGAGTGGCATGTATATTTACAGTCTGAAAGAGCAGAAAAATAGGCCAATTAATAGATAGTCAGATGTTCTTTCACAAAACTAAAATCATCACGATATTGCTATTCTCTTGGTAAAGGGATTTTTATGAAAACATCAAGTGATTTCTCAATACATCCTTTATGAATATGCAAACCAAAGTAAATATTTTTAAGTGGTCATACTGGAGTTGGACAAGAGGTGCCTGAAACCTTCAGCAACTTCATCTACATGAGGTTATTACTTGGCAGCTTTCTGCGAGCTCCCTTTTGTACACTAAGGCTAGGGCCATGGTCAAAAAGACTGTGCTGAGACGCGCTTAGGGGAAAAATCATTCCTATTGAGCGCGGCATTAGATGGCGCTTCCGCAGGCGTGCGGAGGCGTGTGGAATTGCAGCTGACAGCACAATTTAATTTTTCCCGCTGGGGGAAGCGCAGGGCCGGTCACGTGACCGCCAAAAGCCAATGGCAGTCTGTGACGTCGGCGCCGTGTCGCGCTAGCCCCGCCTCCCGCCCGGCTCCCAAGCGCGCAAGACGACGCTCATGCAGAGACACAAAGAAGCTCCAGGTTGAGCAGGAGAGCGTCAGCGCTGCGAATGTCACCATGTCCGAGGCCTAAAATTCCATACTTGTTAGCCTGTGCCACTACCCTCTTCCACTTTCCTCCTCCACTTTCACCTACCACAGTCTCTCTCAATACTTCTACTTGTTTGCTCACAATCACCACATTTGCTTTCCTTACTATCCCATCCTCCAATATGCTCACCATTGCTTTCCTTCTGTTTGCTGAAACATCTTTACTCAAGAACACTATCTTCCTTTAATCTACCTCGCACCTCTCCTTACTTTATTCACACCTCCTCCTCTCTCCCCTTCGTTGCACTCATGTACTACACTTCTTTTTGCACTCACTTCTGCCACATACCTTCCCTCCTCGTAAGAGCATATGCTCCCACCTCCTGTCCCTAGCCCTCCTACTACTCTTGGCTGCTGGAGACATTTCTCCAAACCCTGGGCCCTGCCATATACCCACATGCACTCGCTCACAATTGCCAAGCCTCTCATCTGTAATATTTGAAAAGTTCCAACCTGATATCTGTCTTCCGCTTACACCTGCTTCTCTCCCTTTTTCATGTGCTCTTTAGAATGTTCTCTCTCTAACAACACACAACACACTAGCTTTTCATGACCTGTTCTCCTCTCACAAACACCTCGCCCCTTGGGATGTGGGGTGGAGTATGAATACTTTCTTCTCGCTGTAAGCTTCAGATTATACTTACACCTGCTTCCCTGATATTCACATCTTTTGAAACCCATACTATTCGCCTTTTCTCTCCGCTCACTCTGCGTATTGCTGTTATCTACAGACCACCAAACTCTACATTCTCACACTCCAATTTGCTTTCTGACTTTGAATCCTGGTTATCCTTCTTCCGCTCTTCTGACTCACCCGCACTCGTCTTATGAGACTTTTACTGTCACATTGATGAACCCTCTCAGTCATGGGCATCTCGCTCCCTTTCTCTCACTTCCTCCAATGGATTACTTCCAGCACCCACAAGGATGGCTACTTCTTTCACCTCATCTTCACTAAAAGCTATTCCTTATCCGATTTCTCCATCTCTCCTTTCCCACTTTCTGACCATAATCTCGTCACTTTTTCGCTCTCTCACACTCCTCACACTCGGCCTCCAGCCTCTCCTTGCTATTCTCGTAACCTGCGTTCCATTGACATTAAATCCTTGGAATCCAAACAGGGTTACTTCACCTCTCTCAAACAGCCATAAATCCAACCCACACCACCTCTTCTCTGTCATTGACACCCTTCTTCGACCTCCCACCACTCCATGCTCCACTCCTTCCATTGAACCCCAAGACTTTGCTGATTATTTGAAGTGCAAGGTGGAAGCTATCCACAAATAAATCCCGTCCTTCCACACCCCTCCTTCCTCCATCTGCCTTTGTCTCCTTCTCCCCAGTTACAGAGGGAGAAGTATCTCTCTTGCTGCTCTCCTCAACCTCCACCATATGCTGCCCGACCCTGTTCCCTCCCATCTCCTGAAACCTCTTGCTTTTACCATGGTCCCCATCCTCACTAATATCTAACTCCTCTCTTTGCTGTGGTACTTTTCAAAACTTTTTTAAACAAGCTATTGTTAGACCTATTCTTAAGAATAACAGCCTAGACCCTACAACCCGTTCTAACTACACCCGGTCTCCCTCTTGCCTTTTTGCTTCAAAACTTCTGTAACGTATTGCCTCTTTACATATGGTATACTTCACTTTCTTAACTTCCATAACCTACTTGACCCTCTCCAATCAGACTTCCACATAGCATACTCTATAGAAACTGCAGTCATGACTGTAGCTAATGACCTCAATATTGCTAGATCTCAAGAAAACTACTCCATTCCGATTCTTCTTGACCTCTCCTTAGCTTTCAATACTATTGACCACCCACTTCTTCTACACATTCTTTACGCTCTTGGTATCTGTGGCATTGCCCTCTCCTAGTTTTCCTCCTACCTTTGTCACTGTTCCTTCAGTGTCTCTTATGCAAACTCCTCCTCAACCTCTATGGAACTCTATATGTGTACTTCAAGGATTCATTTTAGGCCCCTTACTCTTCTCTCTATATACCCTCTAGTTGGGTGACCTCATTGTCTCCTTTGGATTTCCCTATCAGCTCTATGTCGATGATACACAACTATATTTATCTACACTGACCTTCCACCAGCAGTCCAGCCAAAAAAATATAGAGTGCCTATCAGCTAGCTTTGCCTGAATGGCCCGTTTTCGCCTCAAGCTTAATATGGATAAACAACCAAACGTGTGTAGGGCACTCCTAAAAAATACTATCTGTGTTTCATTAACAGAAATATTATTCAAATAAAAAAAATGTGAAGGATAGGAATGTATTTATTAAAACTTTAGTGGTGTGTTAATCAAAAAAACTCATGATCATGAAACGGCAAATTTAAAAGTGAAAATTTAAGAGCCACACTTGTGATCGTAAAAACAAAAGGTATATTTGTGATCGAAATATAAAAAAAATTGCATCTCAAAAAGCCTGTAAAAGAACAGGTCAGCAATTCTTTCAAATATGAGATTTCTTCAAGAGAAGAGGAGTGCAAATTCCACAACCTAAACAAAGACATTAAAAATAGAGTATAGTGTAATGCATTGTCAGAAGCTACATAAAATGAGTGGGGGAAATCCTATACAGTCATATTTCCCAAGTAGAAAAACAGCATATGATAACAGTGACATCATAGTTTTATGGGTGTATCTCAGGAGAGAAGAAATAAAACACAATAGTGCAGATGGTTTAACTTCTATGTATTAAAAAGTATATAAAACCTTTAGCTGTACACTCACAATGTGTACAGAGAATATGTGAATTAAAATATAAACAAGGGTGAGTTGGAGTGTTTGTAGGGTACTGATTTCACCACCGGCGATAGAAGTTCTGGCACCTTGTGATCTCACTATGCTCTGTCCGGTCTACTCGCTTCCGGATGTGAAGACACATGATCACATCTCCAAATCCGTCGTTGGGACTCAACACGTTTCTCTAGGAAAGCTTTGGAAGTAGTCATACCCCGTATCTACCATCCTACTCTTAAATGTACTCCCTTCAATTAGCCAATTACTTAATTTAACATTAATAACCATAATAATCATTTAGAAGCTGATAAAGTGGGATAAAGTCGCATAGCATTACAATCTATTTGCCACGCTTAATTGAAATACACCACTTTACTTCATACTACAAATTGCAACTGACTCATTGGTGTTAAATATCATGTTACAATAAATGTATCTATATCCTGGCCTCTCTTTATTCACCCTGGCAATCAAATATACAAATCATAGCTATATTGCTTAGATCAGTGGGTTTCAACCTTTTTTTGGTTAAGGAACCCTATAATTATATTGTGACATTCTGCAAACCCCAACTCTCTCTAATAGTGTGTCTGAAATCAGATCCATTGTAAGGAACCCCAACCCTCTCTAATAGCGCGTCTGAGATCAGATGCATTGTAAGGAACCCCAACTCTCTCTAATAGCGCGTCTGAGATCAGATGCATTGTAAGAAACTCCAACCCTCTCTAATAGCGCGCCTGAGATCAGATGCATTGTAAGGAACCCCAACCCTCTCTAACAGCGCGTCTGAGATCAGATGCATTGTAAGGAACCCCAACCCTCTCTAATAGCGCGTCTGAGATCAGGTGCATTGTATGGAACCCCAACACTCTCTAATAGCGCATCTGAGATTAGATATATTGTAAGGAACCCCAACCCTCTCTAATAGCGCATCTGAGAGTAGATATATTGTAAGGAACCCAAACTCTCTCTAATAGCGCGTCTGAGATCAGATGCATTGTATGGAACCCCAACCCTCTCTAATAGCGCGTCTGAGATCAGATGCATTGTAAGGAACCCCAACCCTCTCTAATAGCGCATCTGAGATCAGATGCATTGTACATTCTTTTGTAGTTAGTACAATTTTCAAAATTGCAGGGAACGCTTTAGGCTGCGTCCATAGATGGACCAGCCGTGCTGAGGCGTGCGGACGCTCCGCGCTGAGCGCCTGCATCCTCAATGAGGATGCCTTGAGAGGGGGCTCACGCGATCGTCCGCAGGCGCGCTGACGAGTTGGAGTTTTCAGCCGAGCGCCAAGCTGTTTTTTAGGGCGCTGTCGGCTGAAAACCTCCAATCACAGCACAGCAGCATCAACGTCATGGCGCCGTGACGTCGGCGCCGTGACATTGACGTCAGTGCGTCGCGGGCGATTGGCCCAGCGACGTCACTGCGCTGACTGAACCAGGCGAGCCTCAGCGTTAGCGCGCCTCCGCTCTACCCACACCTCTATGGCCCGGGCCTTAGGGAGGCCCAGGGAACCAAAGGGTTCCTAGGAACCCCAGATGAAAAACACTGTCTTAGATATTTACAACAGTACGTCACATTGAAAAAATAATACATACATCTACAAAAGTAATTGGTTATATCATTTTACACATTGTTTGGACAGTTTTTAACCCAACTATGTTTACACCAGTCAAACAGTGGGTTCTTATCTATCCACTTGGTAATCTCTATAATTTACTACATCAATTCTTGCTGCTGCTCACCAGAAACTCGAACTTTAAAAACTGTCCAAACACGGTCTCAAATTATATAACAAATTACTTTTGTAGATGTTTTTTCAATGTGACCTACTGTGGAACATATGTAAGCAATGATAATCTATGATTAGTATATTTGCTTACCAGAGTGAATAAAGAGGGCAGGATATAGATACATTTATTGTAACATAATGTTTAACTCTGAGCAATTTGTAGTATGAAATAAAGTGCTGTTTCTCAATTAAGCGTGGCGATTAGATTGTAACACTACGTACCTTTGTATCTGTGACCGAATCCCACTTAATCAGGTTCTAAATGATTACTAGGATTTTGGTGATTAATGTTAAATGAAGTAATTGGAGGGAGTGTATTTAAGAGTAGTGTAACCCCCCTATGGGATTAACATGGCCTTTTTGGGGGGTAATGGTGCAGAGCCATATGCTGTAGGTAGTGATACGAGCGCAGGAGGTTGCAGAGGCCCCGCGCTCTTCCCCAAGGCATTTAAATTAAATGCCGGGGGGATCGCATGAGGCCTCTGTAACCTACATACCGGGATTCAGAAGCCTTGTTGTGCCGCGTCGCCATGGCAAAATGGCGTCAAGTGATGCCGTGGGGCCATGTGATGTGAAATCACATGACTCCGCTTTGTCATTTGACGCCCGTCACCATGGTGACGGGGTCATGTGATGTCCCCTGGGGCGTCATTTGACGCAGGTAAAAAAAAGTAAGGGGGGCGCGAGCACCTGGGGGAGCAGGCAGGAGGGCGCAGCTCCAAAAGTTTGCGCTCCCCTGGTGTAGATCCCTTTATCTATGGTGAGTCAGCCAGAGAAGGGAACCTATTGTCTGAGCGTAACGGACGTTATGTGGAACAGGGACCGGTCAATTAAGTATAATCCAGTGTCCGCACCTCTCCAAGGTGTTGAGAGGATGCCTGGGGATCCAACCGTCATAAGAAAGCAATGACGCCTATACTTATGTGTCCATGTGAATGGATGAAAAAAGCCTTAGTAAAAGGGACATTAATAAAAAATGTTGTTTGTACTAAAAAACGTTCCTGGCCCCCATCATTTCCATCTTTGCTATCTCAACGCCCAGACGCACGGAGCCTGCACCCTGAATACGTTAAAGCCTTCTGAGCAGCCACAAAAGGAGACACTGATGTAATCTTGTTAGTAGTACATGAAAAATATTACATCTATTTCCCAAATACTGGCCTTGGTCAGAATTATATGAATAATGCTAAATGACACGATAATAAATTAACAGTGTGATCAACAGTAAACCAAGAGTCTTGTACATTTTACAAAGATAATACTAGTTGGTCACTTGTCTGATTTTGAATACATTGGGCTATATTTACTAAGCAGTCTTCTACCATAAGACACATTCTGGTGCTGGAAGAAACCATTGACTTCAATGGACATCAGATGGCAGAAGGGCCATAACATTAGTGGGTTTCATTTAGCTAAACATGCACTCTAACCAATCCCAACAGTCATATGCCTAAATTAACATAATTCAAACACCTAATTACCTACCTAAAGCAATAGAGATGAGTAAAACAGGCACTCGTTATGGCAGAAATATAATAAGAGGATTTATGTAATTTTATGTTTCTCTTCTCAAAAATTATTTGGATTTATTTTTTAAGTGTGCCGTTTTACATAAAAGCAGATATTGTTTTTGTATCTGTAGTTATGCTCCAAAAGCAGATATACATTTTTTTATTTATTATAGTAAGTGGAAGTATAGGTTAGTAAAAACAAAAAACAACATTAGTGTTACTCCTAGTTTAAAAATGAAAGAGAAGGGGTACTCCACACCTTCTACTATCATCATTTGCAGCAGAAGCCAAAAAAGAATAGAATACATGACTGGCATATTACATGCTGCTTATTAATTAAAAACTTGATTGTTTTCCCATCATGTACCAGCCAGCTCATTGTAATTTGGCCTGTATCTGAAGACATGGTAGAGCAGACAAGGGGAATGTAATAGTTACACAGCTGTTTCCTTACTCTGGAATGGCTCCGTTTGATTTTTGCATGCAAATATGTTTTCCTATTTCACAAATCTGCAGACATTGTTTATCCAAGTTCAGTGAATGCATTGTCAGGCTGACAAATTGGATCCATTTGCTCCATCCATGATGAGGGTAGTAATACATCTGAAACATCTACATTTGTCTGATTCCTACTGTGCAGCTATGGTCAGCAATGCAGCAGAATGAAGAATAAAAGCTCTTGCATACAGTGGTTGTAGAAAGGTCAGGCTCTTCACAGGGTACAATCCCTTCTTTTCACTTCTCTTACATATAGAAACCCGCCGAAGGACACCACATTCTGTGTAGACGGGCTGCCCCAATGCGTTTTCATTCAGGACCTTCATTACAAATGAACGTGCATTGCAACCTTTTTCAAAATAAAGACGCATGTCTTTTCTCAGGCCGACACCTATTGCTTCATCTAGATATGATGTTTACTATATCATTACAGTGTATGTAAGACCAAAATACAGGCTGGTGCTTGTTGTTAAAGCGGTTATCCACAAATTAGCATGTTATCAAACCTCAGGCCAACATTTTATTTTTCAGGGAGCCCTCAGTTTTAGTTCATTAAAATGACATTATTGTCAGCGAATGCTATAATGTGTCCAGATATTGGATTGCATGTGTTCTATCAGAGAAGTAGAATGACATTATTGCTGGAGGGCTCATCAAACAGTGGACATTTACAATGTTTTCATTCTTATAATAATAATAATTATTATTATTATCTAGAGTGGGTCAGTGAGTAAAGGCACTTACTTTGAACAATGACACAGAGTTTGTTTCAGCTCCTTGTGACCTTGAACAAGTCACTTTATCTCCCTGTGCCTCAGGCACCAAAAACCATAGATTGTAAGCTCTACCGGACAGGGACGTGTGCCTGCAACATTTCTGTGTACAGCGCTGTGTACACGGTCATTGCTATACAAGAAAAACTATATAGTATATTTATTTTTTTAAACACTGCTTGTAGAATTTAATGTTTTTTTATTTATGTGTTTGCTAGAAGATTCAATAGTAAAAAAATAAAATAAAGATACATACTGTATCTGCATAACCAGGAGCCTCTCAAAGGTAGAAAACAGAAAGTGTTGAGCCTGTGGTAAAGTGACAGATTGACAGGCCCAAGTCAAATAAGACCCTGAGCAGCTCAGGGTCTTGTGCCTCATTCTCCAAAAACAACGCAACTTTTCTGGGCAGAAGCTATTACACGGACCTTACACTGACCTCTGCACCGTGTATACAGTATGTACATAGTGATCAGAATCTATTACACTGACCTTACACTGAGCTCTGCATCGTGTATACAGTATGTACATAGTGATCAGAATCTATTAATTACACTGACTTTACACTGAGCTCTGCATCGTGTATACAGTATGTACATAGTGATCAGAATCTATTACACGGATCTTACACTGAGCTCTGCACCGTGTATACAGTATGTACATAGTGATCAGATGCTATTACACGGACCTTACACTGAGCTCTGCATCGTGTATACAGTATGTACATAGTGATCAGAATCTATTACACGGATCTTACACTGAGCTCTGCATCGTGTATACAGTATGTACATAGTGATCAGAATCTATTACACGGATCTTACACTGAGCTCTGCACCGTGTATACAGTATGTACATAGTGATCAGAATCTATTACACTGACCTTACACTGAGCTCTGCACCGTGTATACAGTATGTACATAGTGATCAGAATCTATTACACGGACCTTACACTTTTCTGCATCGTGTATACTGTATATACATATTACACAGACCTAACACTGAGCTCTGCACCGTGTATACTGTATATACATGTAGCTGTGGGTAGTTTTGGGGCTATAGTTCTGTCCTCCTCCTGGTAGTGATACCCGGTAAGGGCAGGTTTGCCAGGAGCAATCATGGGTTTTCCCCACACATGCAGTGCAGTGAGTCAGTGAAGGTAGTGTCATCAGGCCTTAGAGACACAGGTGTGGTGCTTACTGGAGCTGTACTTAATGCATGGCACTTCCTGATTTAGTCAGTCTGTCCCTACCATGAGAGGGGCAAGGTTACCGTACCAAGCTATGTGGGCTCTGGCAGGCTTGAGGCCCTCCCTCCGGGGAGTGTCGGTTAACCATACCTCCTATCCCACGATAGGGAAGAGCAAGAACCACTCTTGGTGCCCTTGGCTGGGAGTGTGTTCAGGGGCATCCTGAGGGTGGAGATCTTCAACTGCTGTGATCTGTGGCTGCTGGAGAAGGAAGATAAAATAAAGCATCCTGACCTTTTATAAAATACCCCCTGCCTGAGACTGAAGTATATTGGAAGGAGGGGGACGTGTTCTTTTACAGATACTTCACCCCATACAGCTGGGGGCTGCACAAGATGGAGACGCTGCACCTGTGTGTAGAATTTGGGCAAGACCCCAAAAGCCTGTCCTGTTATTCCCCTTTACCACCATACGGGAGACCCAGGGCCCCCTGTTACCAGCAGGTATGCCCCACACAAAGCCATGTAACCAGAGTAGCATTTCCCCTAGGAGACCCTATGTGAGATTGGGTGGGGGGGGAAACAGGGTTACACACATTTTATACAGACCTTACACTGAGCTCTGCACCGTGTATACAGCATGTACATAGTGATCAGAAGCTATTACACGGACCTTACACTGAGCTCTGCATCGTGTATACAGTATGTACATAGTGATCAGAAGCTATTACACGGACCTTACACTGAGCTCTGCACCGTGTATACAGTATGTACATAGTGATCAGAATCTATTACACGGATCTTACACTGAGCTCTGCATCGTGTATACAGCATGTACATAGTGATCAGAAGCTATTACACAGACCTTACACTGAGCTCTGCATCGTGTATACAGTATGTACATAGTGATCAGAAGCTATTACACAGACCTTACACTGAGCTCTGCACCGTGTATACAGTATGTACATAGTGATCAGATGCTATTATACAGACCTTACACTGAGCTCTGCACCGTGTATACAGTATGTACATAGTGATCAGATGCTATTACACAGACCTTACACTGAGCTCTGCATCGTGTATACAGTATGTACATAGTGATCAGAAGCTATTACACAGACCTTACACTGAGCTCTGCACCGTGTATACAGTATGTACATAGTGATCAGATGCTATTATACAGACCTTACACTGAGCTCTGCACCGTGTATACAGCATGTACATAGTGATCAGAAGCTATTACACGGACCTTACACTGAGCTCTGCATCGTGTATACAGTATGTACATAGTGATCAGAAGCTATTACACGGACCTTACACTGAGCTCTGCACCGTGTATACAGTATGTACATAGTGATCAGAATCTATTACACGGATCTTACACTGAGCTCTGCACCGTGTATACAGTATGTACATAGTGATCAGAAGCTATTACACAGACCTTACACTGAACGTTGCATCTTGTATACAGTATGTACATAGTGATCAGAAGCTATTACACAGACCTTACACTGAGCTCTGCATCGTGTATACAGTATGTACATAGTGATCAGATGCTATTATACAGACCTTACACTGAGCTCTGCACCGTGTATACAGTATGTACATAGTGATCAGAAGCTATTACACAGACCTTACACTGAGCTCTGCACCGTGTATACAGTATGTACATAGTGATCAGATGCTATTATACAGACCTTACACTGAGCTCTGCACCGTGTATACAGTATGTACATAGTGATCAGAAGCTATTACACAGACCTTACACTGAGCTCTGCATCGTGTATACAGCATGTACATAGTGATCAGAAGCTATTACACAGACCTTACACTGAGCTCTGCATCGTGTATACAGTATGTACATAGTGATCAGAAGCTATTACACAGACCTTACACTGAGCTCTGCACCGTGTATACAGTATGTACATAGTGATCAGATGCTATTATACAGACCTTACACTGAGCTCTGCACCGTGTATACAGTATGTACATAGTGATCAGATGCTATTACACAGACCTTACACTGAGCTCTGCATCGTGTATACAGTATGTACATAGTGATCAGAAGCTATTACACAGACCTTACACTGAGCTCTGCACCGTGTATACAGTATGTACATAGTGATCAGATGCTATTATACAGACCTTACACTGAGCTCTGCACCGTGTATACAGCATGTACATAGTGATCAGAAGCTATTACACGGACCTTACACTGAGCTCTGCATCGTGTATACAGTATGTACATAGTGATCAGAAGCTATTACACGGACCTTACACTGAGCTCTGCACCGTGTATACAGTATGTACATAGTGATCAGAATCTATTACACGGATCTTACACTGAGCTCTGCACCGTGTATACAGTATGTACATAGTGATCAGAAGCTATTACACAGACCTTACACTGAACGTTGCATCTTGTATACAGTATGTACATAGTGATCAGAAGCTATTACACAGACCTTACACTGAGCTCTGCATCGTGTATACAGTATGTACATAGTGATCAGATGCTATTATACAGACCTTACACTGAGCTCTGCACCGTGTATACAGTATGTACATAGTGATCAGAAGCTATTACACAGACCTTACACTGAGCTCTGCACCGTGTATACAGTATGTACATAGTGATCAGATGCTATTATACAGACCTTACACTGAGCTCTGCACCGTGTATACAGTATGTACATAGTGATCAGAAGCTATTACACAGACCTTACACTGAGCTCTGCATCGTGTATACAGCATGTACATAGTGATCAGAAGCTATTACACAGACCTTACACTGAGCTCTGCATCGTGTATACAGTATGTACATAGTGATCAGAAGCTATTACACAGACCTTACACTGAGCTCTGCACCGTGTATACAGTATGTACATAGTGATCAGATGCTATTATACAGACCTTACACTGAGCTCTGCACCGTGTATACAGTATGTACATAGTGATCAGATGCTATTACACAGACCTTACACTGAGCTCTGCATCGTGTATACAGTATGTACATAGTGATCAGAAGCTATTACACAGACCTTACACTGAGCTCTGCACCGTGTATACAGTATGTACATAGTGATCAGATGCTATTATACAGACCTTACACTGAGCTCTGCACCGTGTATACAGCATGTACATAGTGATCAGAAGCTATTACACGGACCTTACACTGAGCTCTGCATCGTGTATACAGTATGTACATAGTGATCAGAAGCTATTACACGGACCTTACACTGAGCTCTGCACCGTGTATACAGTATGTACATAGTGATCAGAATCTATTACACGGATCTTACACTGAGCTCTGCATCGTGTATACAGCATGTACATAGTGATCAGAAGCTATTACACAGACCTTACACTGAGCTCTGCATCGTGTATACAGTATGTACATAGTGATCAGAAGCTATTACACAGACCTTACACTGAACGTTGCATCGTGTATACAGTATGTACATAGTGATCAGAAGCTATTACACAGACCTTACACTGAACGTTGCATCGTGTATACAGTATGTACATAGTGATCAGAAGCTATTACACAGACCTTACACTGAACGTTGCATCGTGTATACAGTATGTACATAGTGATCAGAAGCTATTACACAGACCTTACACTGAGCTCTGCATCGTGTATACAGTATGTACATAGTGATCAGAATCTATTACACTGACCTTACACTGAGCTCTGCATCGTGTATACAGTATGTACATAGTGATCAGAATCTATTAATTACACTGACCTTACACTGAGCTCTGCATCGTGTATACAGTATGTACATAGTGATCAGAAGCTATTACACAGACCTTACACTGAGCTCTGCATCGTGTATACAGTATGTACATAGTGATCAGAAGCTATTATACAGACCTTACACTGAGCTCTGCACCGTGTATACAGTATGTACATAGTGATCAGAAGCTATTACACGGACCTTACACTGAACTTTGCATCGTGTATACAGTATGTACATAGTGATCAGAAGCTATTACACAGACCTTACACTGAGCTCTGCACCGTGTATACAGTATGTACATAGTGATCAGATGCTATTATACAGACCTTACACTGAGCTCTGCACCGTGTATACAGTATGTACATAGTGATCAGAAGCTATTATACAGACCTTACACTGAACGTTGCATCGTGTATACAGTATGTACATAGTGATCAGAAGCTATTACACAGACCTTACACTGAGCTCTGCACCGTGTATACAGCATGTACATAGTGATCAGAAGCTATTACACAGACCTTACACTGAGCTCTGCACCGTGTATACAGTATGTACATAGTGATCAGAAGCTATTACACAGACCTTACACTGAGCTCTGCACCGTGTATACAGTATGTACATAGTGATCAGATGCTATTATACAGACCTTACACAGAGCTCTGCATCATGTATACAGTATGTACATAGTGATCAGAAGCTATTACACAGACCTTACACTGAGCTCTGCATCGTGTATACAGTATGTACATAGTGATCAGAAGCTATTACACAGACCTTACACTGAGCTCTGCACCGTGTATACAGTATGTACATAGTGATCAGATGCTATTACACAGACCTTACACTGAGCTCTGCACCGTGTATACAGCATGTACATAGTGATCAGAAGCTATTACACAGACCTTACACTGAGCTCTGCACCGTGTATACAGTATGTACATAGTGATCAGAAGCTATTACACAGACCTTACACTGAGCTCTGCACCGTGTATACAGTATGTACATAGTGATCAGATGCTATTATACAGACCTTACACTGAGCTCTGCATCATGTATACAGTATGTACATAGTGATCAGAAGCTATTACACAGACCTTACACTGAGCTCTGCATCGTGTATACAGTATGTACATAGTGATCAGAAGCTATTACACAGAGCTCTGCACCGTGTATACAGCATGTACATAGTGATCAGAAGCTATTACACAGACCTTACACTGAACTTTGCATCGTGTATACAGCGTGTACATAGTGATCAGAAGCTATTACACAGACCTTACACTGAGCGCTGCACCGTGTATACAGCATGTACATAGTGATCAGATGGTATTACACGTACCTTACACTGAACGTTGCATCGTCTATACTGTATGTACATAGTGATCAGAAGCTATTACACAGACCTTACACTGAGCTCTGCATCGTGTATACAGTATGTACATAGTGATCAGAAGGTATTACACGGACCTTACACTGAACGTTGCATCGTCTATACTGTATGTACATAGTGATCAGAAGCTATTACACGGACCTTACACTGAGCTCTGCATCGTGTATACAGTATGTACATAGTGATCAGATGCTATTACACGGACCTTACACTGAACGTTGCATCGTCTATATTGTATGTACATAGTGATCAGATGCTATTACACGGACCTTACACTGAACGTTGCATCGTCTATACTGTATGTACATAGTGATAAGAAGCTATTACACAGACCTTACACTGAGCTCTGCACCGTGTACAAGTACAGAGCAATCAGTAAGCTGGGCAAAGTAGACAGGGCGCTACTGCTACAGCAGGTATACAAGTTTACCACAAAGCTTGTTCAGTGTGAAATAAACTCATGCTGCTACTGTATATACTGTAACAATAGAGACCTACTGTACGTGTGGTACGGACGAATACATTTGATAGACAGGGTCCAGTAGTCACTAGTGCATAGGAAAACACAAAAAACACACTGGCATAGCTGCTTTTAATACAAGTGATTTAAAGTCCAGAAGTGACACGACACTAAGCTATTGCTTCTGAACCCAAGAGCTCAGGGCAGGGGTCCCAATCAATGAGGAGGGTAACTTCATTACAGTATGTCCCATGGTTGATGTGCCTTAATTGAACTGTGTATAATTCAAAAACTTCCAAACCTCTTAAACACGGGGTCAGCGCTCTTCAGAAATCATTTTTATAAAAGTTTGTACAATATTTATGTTGCAATAGAAATGGCGAAAGCCTTTCCAAAATAAGTCCCGTCTTCTTTGAGAACAAAGTAGAAAGGGGAAAAAAAGTGGTACTAAATACCCCGTTGACCAATCACACTTTCAAGCACCGATTAGTGTAGCAGAGGGGATAACATTTAACACGCTGCCCGAAAAATGGAAATAACATAAAAAGCGCCACTTTATATTTTAAATGTTATGTATGGGATGGGTTATAGGCTTCGATGAAATAACGGGTTTGTAGAGAAGGGCCCCAAAATGATTCCTATTAATGGTGCCCGAAAACCCAGCGCTAACGCTATTAGTAAAAGTTACATGAGGGTGTCTGCGAAGTACATGCAGATGCAGTCTGTATGACTAATGAAATAAGGAAACCCATTTCCCAGACAGCACTGTCATGGTTCTCATTTATAATTCATTGTAATCTATGCTTCATAATATCAAGGATAATGAGTAGGACAGAATACTGGAGGCAGAAAAGGGAAACAGGGATGATTATGCATATTTTGAATTGTTTTATTCCTTGTACATATTAAAAGTGGCGGTATCAATGTAATATCGGACTTTCTAACAATCATTCTACGCTACTGTATGCCAAGCTCACAGAGAATAATACAGTTTGGCGTGATGTTCTGAAAGATCGTACAGTACCAGCACATTCAAAAGACTACATTGTCCTCGAAGAAAGACGGGCAACCCACACACCAAGGAATTGTACAGAAGTTGACAGTGTAGGGTTTCCCTGCATCTGGAGACTGAAGTTGACGCCTGCACTGTGAGTATGTTGTGTAATTCTTTCAAACCAGTTGTTTTTTTTTTTTCAAGTGAGGAAACACATTGTAAGAAATAACTATGATGTGATCCCATCATGTGATGCATTTTAGTACCAGAAGCAAAGTAACAACACACTGTTTTAGTACCAATATAGAAATACTAACGAAGCTTATAGCAAACAAATAAAGCCTTTGTTTGTATACGCATGCAACGTTTTTCAAAATTGAACCTATATTTATGGGTGAGTGAAGGAAACCTATTTCAAGCTACATTTACCTTATCACCCCAGCATCCTGGACATAGCTGATAAAGGAACAGAAGTGGTCCATTTGAAACATCTTCTTATTAGTGTCAATATAATTTGCCAATGTCCACCATAAGTGGATTTGTTTCTACTGAATAATTGTATGCCTCTTTTCTCATTTGGATGCATAAGGGTTAATGCCTGTTTGCTTCCAGCAATGATCAGCTAAAAAAACAATAATGCATGCATACAGTACATTACATTACATTATTAAAACCCGTACTGCATTATCCGACACCCCGGCGGTTACAATGAATGAGCAATACAGGAAATAATAAAGACCTACCTGGTGCTTTAGTTTTCTTCACCTGAAATTTGATTTTGCTGGATAGCTTGTATATTGCTGTCCCCATCCCAGGGAGTGTGCTAGGCTGTGCAGCCAGGAAACCGTACTGCTAATACCAGCAACCCTTGGTAATGGAACTGCACTGACTCAGTAAAAGCAGGCAGACCGCTGGTGCTTAAGAGCACAGGTCTCCACCACTGTGTCTCGCACACCAGCCTGTCCCAATCGAAACCTGCAAAAGAACCCTTCTAACGCTGTGCGTAACCATGGAGTATTTGCCTTTCAAATAGATCTGCATAAAGACGGCGGAGAGGGAAGTGGGGATATTACAATGCCATATTGGCACACAGTGTCAGAGAGGTGTATATTTTAAACATGAGATTTTGCAGTAATAAAACACTGCATTCGATGCGTTCATGCAATAAGATACCGTCACCTCTTCTTGCTAGAATGAGCAGGGGGGAGGCAGCTTATAATGAAATAAGGTTTGTGTACAGTACTTCCAAGGTCTGTGCAACAAGTGCAATTTGATCCCATGAGCCTTTGGTAAGGACGTTACTGAAAGCAGCTAGCTAACTGGCTTTCTCTGCGTTCTATTGGAGTCTGATTATCAAGCAAACGCCGGGCGCACCATTTCGGTTTTCCATAATGTAATTAGTGTGGACTTCATATGCTTGTGGAGTTCATGCAAATTGATCACATTAGACAAAAGGCAAATAGAAGATAGGCACACAAGGCACATATTCACTTAGTGGCACCCTACCAAACATTGACTTGAACGGGACACAAGGTGTCTTCCAGAGCTGGAAGGTGTCTTATGGCACAGCAATGCCTATTAAATATGGGTCACAATGCATCAAGTAGGAGGGTGTACTGTCTTGGCACTTTGGACAGTTTAATGCTTTGTAATAAAAAGAATTGCAAGGGCTACTTACAGGGCCGGTGCAAGGGTATTTGGCACCCTTGACGAACCTTCAGCCGTGCGCTCCCACAAAAAAATTTCCTTCATCTTTTGTATGGCGGTTAGACTTGCCCGACACAATCATCTCACTCCCCCCCCTCTCTCCATTTTCTCTCTCTTCCCATCCCCATCTCTCTCATCCCACCACCCTTCCCTTTGTTTTTACAGACCCCAATCCCTGTTTTTACACCTCCCCTACCCCTCCACCCCTGACCTGAATAGCAGTTCCTGCTGCAGTGAAGAGGCAGAAGAGAACAGCCTGCTCTGCCCCCAGCACTAAAGTGCTCTCGAATAGAATAGATATTGTTAGAGATCTGTCTGTACAACGATTGAGTCCACAGTATATAGATAATATACGTGCACTGAAGTAGCTCCTGTATATGGAAAAAAATATGTGCGGGTGCTGAAACCCTGAGATGTATTTCAATTGTATAAGCAGAAAAAAAACAAGTAAGTAAGTGAAACTTCTTTGTGTTTTGACATCGAAATGGTATTTGTGATGGTGATGTTTTTAATTAAATGAAAGACTTAAGTATAATTTTGTGTGTGTGTTGAAATGTCCATACTAACACTTGGAATACATGATATAATTGACTTATGATAAGTAAGATACATATATTTTGTATTGTAAAGTATTTAAATGCCGTTACTCTCAAAAGTCTTTCAATGTAAACCATAAAAATCAAAACAGCAAAGAAGTGTGACTTAGAACACGCGTGCTCGACACACCCTCCCCACCCAGCCTTTTAAAATAATAATAATAATCATTAGTTACTATATTATATTAATCGATATAAAATGTTAAGTATTTTTTTTATTACAAATGGTAAATTTCTAAAATGTTTGCTACTTGCACTTCTATATTTATACTCACTGGGAGTTCCTCTAATAAGTGTGTGTTTTTGTCCCTGTGCCCATGGGCTGGCGGTGTTGGGCACCTCTCCGCATGCGCCAGTGGAACTGGCCGCCTCTGCGCATGCTGCGGTGGCCACTGCGCACAAGCGGGCGGCGTTGGTCGGCTCCGTGCATGGGCGGAAAGGCACAGGCCGCCATTTTGAGTATTATAATACCTGTTAACTATGCTCCCATCTGTGTATCTCCTGTCCCCTGCCTGGGCAGTGCCCATGTGACGTCATGCACACCTCCACCTGTTACAGGCACCACCCCCTCCTCCCTAAACCACACCCACAGCTGTAGTTGCCCCTCCCCCTTTCACACCAAAAAAACCTGCAACGCCTTAATAAAGCTGTGTGTGGTCACAGTGCCCGGAGCACATTTAAAGAACATAAATCGTTTGTCAGCGCTAGCATTGCCCACCACTAGTGATAGCAAGACAGAAAACCATTATCATCAACAAATCACACCATGAGTAGGTTTCCAACCGCTGTCCCATCTCCACTCACCACAACCTAAGAACACTTTGGATATCAGTTTGTTTGTAGAATCCATACCCTGGCGGCCCTTATTAGTGGAGTTGTACTTTTTTTTGTGTATGTAGAAGGGTTTGCCGTCGTAGCAACAGCAGGAGTGCTAGACAAGGGCCCGGCTGCGGCTCAACAGTGTGCGTGCAGGGGGTATCAGTTTGGCAGCAGGACCCCATGTCCTCACGCTGCTCAGTGGTGCACGCGCCCCCCCGCTGAACATCCGAGGCTCCGGCGGCCTGTGTGAGGGAGACGCAGCACGCCCTCCCCTCCAATCTCCCCCTGTCTGGCTGCATTAGGCTGAGTCCCTGCTGGCGCTATATATATATATATATATATATATATATAAAGCAGAAAGTAGCCGTGTTAGTCCAGTTGCGATAGTGCACATCCACGAATATAGTGTACTAGCTGAGAGACCCGGCGTTGCCCGGGATGTAAATGCGTAATAGGTAGTATTATTTATAAATCGTGGAACAATAGGTTGAGTATTTGTTGGAAAGGTTGGATAATAATATTGAAAAGAAAGATGGAAGAAAATGTAATACGATGTTGTATAAAAATGTTTTATTGTAAACACACCACAGTACAATGTATATTTTGGTGGCATAAGTGATGTAAAAATCTGAGTCATGTGTCCTGCTAGGGTGTGAGGCGGCGGGTGGCGCGTGGGTTGTGAGTGCTGTGTGCGAGTGGGGGTCCTGCTAGGGTGTGAGGCGGCGGGTGGTGCGTGGGTTGTGAGTGCTGTCTGTGAGTGGGGGTCCTGCAAGGGTGTGAGGCGGCGGCTGGCGCGTGGGTTGTGAGTGCTGTCTGTGAGTGGGGGTCCTGCTAGGGTGTGAGGCGGTGGGTCAGTGATGTCGGTGCGTAGGGGCGGGAGCCAGCAGGTGTGTGAGCGGTGGGAAGGGGGGGTGGGAGGCGGTGGGAAGGGAGGGGGAGGCGGTGGGAAGGGGTGGGGGGAGGCGGTGGGAAGGGGGGGGAGGCGGTGGGAAGGGGGGGAAGGGGGAGGCGGTGGGAAGGGGGGGGGCGGTGGGAAGGGGGGGGAGGCGGTGGGAAGGGGGGGGAGGCGGTGGGAAGGTGGAGGGAAGGGGGGGGAGGCGGTGGGAAGGGGGGGGAGGCGGTGGGAAGGGGGGGGAGGCGGTGGGAAGGGGGGGAGGCGGTGGGAAGGGGGGGAGGCAGTGGGAAGGGGGGGGGAGGCGGTGGGAAGGGGGGGGGAGGCGGTGGGAAGGGGGGGGAGGCGGTGGGAAGGGGGGGTGGAGGGGAGGTGAAGGGGGGGTGGAGGGGGGGTGGAGGGGAGGTGAAGGGGGGGTGGAGGGGAGGTGAAGGGGGGGGTGGAAGGGAGGTGAAGGGGGGGGTGGAAGGGAGGGGGGTGGAGGGGAGGTGAAGGGGGGGGTGGAGGGGAGGTGAAGGGGGGGGAGTGGAAGGGAGGTGAAGGGGGGGGGTGGAAGGGAGGTGAAGGGGGGGGTGGAAGGGAGGGGGGTGGAGGGGAGGTGAAGGGGGGGGGTGGAGGGGAGGTGAAGGGGGGGTGGAGGGGAGGTGAAGGGGGGGAGGTAAATGGGGAGGTGAAGGGGGGTGGAAGGGAGAAGTGGAGTGAGGGGAGGTGAAAGGGGGTGAGGGGAGGTGATGGGGGGTGAGGGGTGGGTGAGGGGAGGTGAAGGCCGCTCACTCACCCGTCCGGCAGGTCCCACGTGGATCTGAGGCGGGAGGCAGTGTGTTGTGGCCGCTCTCCCGCTGTGTCCCGGGCGCTCGCTCGCTCCCCCGCTGACTGTAGCGGCGCCGGGGGGGGGGGGTATCGGGGAGACACTGACACTGGCGGGGAGGGGGGGGTGGAGGGGAGGTGAAGGCCGCTCACTCACCCATCCGGCAGGTCCCACGTGGATCTGAGGCGGGAGGCAGCGTGTTGTGGCCGCTCCCCCGCTGTGTCCCGGGCGCCGCCATCTTGGGTACTCGGCGCCGCGAGGCAGCCTGCCTGGCCACTGGCTGTTCCCCCGCCGGGGAGGGGTGAGTTGTAGCGCCGGGGAGGGGGGGGCATGTATATGTGTGGGGGGGGGGAGAGGTGGGAGATATAGAGGGGGGTCTCGCACGGCCGCTGACACTGGGTGGGGGGGGGGGGGCGCTGAAGGGGTAATAATAGTGTGTGTGTCCCGCTGACTGTAGCGGCGCCGGGGGAGGGGGGGTCGGGGTGAAAGCGCGGGAGACACGGGGAGAGGAGGAGGTGCGCGCGGGTGCTGCTAACACTGTGAGCCCCGCTAATGTATGTAACAGTGTGTGTGTGTGTGTGTGAGTGTGTGTGTGTGTGTGTGTGTGTGTCACTGTGTGTGTGTGAGTGTGTGTCACTGTGTGTGTGTCTGTCACTGTGTGTGTGTGTCCCTGTGTGTGTGTGTGTGTGTGTGTCTGTCACTGTGTGTGTGTGTGTGTCCCTGTGTGTGTGTGTGTGTGTGTGTGTGTCCCCCTGTGTGTGTGTCCCTGTGTTCCCTGTGTTCCCTGTGTGTGTGTGTGTGTGTGTGTGTCCCTGTGTGTGTGTGTGTGTCCCTGTGTGTCCTTTGGCCCGTCACTCCGCCTCAGGCCAATGAGAGGTGTGCGGGGGCGGGCGGGCCAAGGGACCAATGAGATTTCCCCTAGGGACACCGGACATCCAGGCAGGCAAACATACAGTGCTTTCACTAATATAGTATAAGATATGATTCAATGCAACAAATGTGACCAAGGTTGCTACATTGGGGAAACCAGCCAAAAATTACAAGGAAGAATGAATATGCACAGACACTCTATACTCCATCACGAAGAAGGAAGATACTGCTCACCTGTGGGACATCACTTCTCACAACCAGATCATTCCATAAATGATTTAAAAATCAAAATCCTCAATGGAATGTTTAAAAGCACCCAAGAACGGAAAACATTTGAGCTCAGAATGATAAGACTCTTTGACACCAAAACCAAGGGACTTAATGTGGACATGGGTTTTCTCACACCCTACCAAAATTGTCTGTAATTATCCTGCTTGCCTCTATTCTTATCCACACTTTCTCTCCCCCCCCCTCCCCCCCAGCATCCCTTCCCCACCTTTCTTTGACACTATCCCTTGGCTTCAAACACTTTACACCCGACCTTATCTACAGTAAATATCTGTTTTGTTTTTTTTCTCTACACTGTTTTAGCATTGATTCCTATGTAAATCAGTATTGCTGACCTGAAGAAGAGGAGAACTCTCGAAAGCTTGTCCTATGACATAATTTGTTAGTCCAATAAAAAAGGTATCACCTAATACTGAAGAACTCATTTATTCTGCACTATATATATATATATATATATATATATATATATATATATATATATATATATATATATATATATATATATATACAGTGTTCGACAAACCTATACATTTGCACGCCCCAGGCGAGTGGATTTAACATCGTGGCGAGCTCCTATTGGCCCAAGCAGCACACGTGTGGTACTAGGTGGCGAGTAGATTTTTTGGTGATTTGTCGACCACTGTATATATATATATATATATATATATATATATATATACACAAGATCCGGCTCGCACGCATGCGCGGGCACAGACGCTCGGCGCTTTTGTAAATAACATTTTTAAACTTTCCCGCTTGCTCAGATAGCCCACAATTGCTCCTCCCCCCCACGCAAGTTGCAGGACACCTGTCGCTCATGCGCTCAGCACCCGCGGGGACTCAGCCTTACCGAGCTGAGATGTTTTCAAGCGGTCTGTGATTTAATGACAACGTTTTAATCCAGCATTAAAGCATTTGCCTTGAGACAGGGTCACTATGCTGGACTGAAATGTTGCAGTGTAAAAACAGCGAAATAGAGACTTGTGGAATTCCATGCTTTGCTTTGTGCTTTGTCAGTGTTTTCAAATGTAGCCAGGTCTCCCCACACCGTCCGTGCCCCGCGGGGCGGTAAGGACGCCGCCATTGCCCTTTAGCTCGCGCATGCGCAGTGGTCGCGCATGCGCAGTTAGAGCCCGAGAGTCAGGGCGAAGTTGCGCGAGGGCTAGGTTAGGCAGGGAGAGGTTGAGGCAGCCCCCTAAAGCTTGCGCAGGCGCAGTACAGCGTAGGAAAAGCCCGCGAAGCCCTAGCCTACCAGGGAAGGCTCTGAGCTGGGACTACAGATCCCATGAGCCTCTGTATGCCCCATGTGACACCAGGGAGCCAATAGGGCTTAGGAAGTCTGCAGAGGCAAGTGGATATAATTCGCGGGCTTACAGCACGTTGAGGAGTGAGAGACCGGAGAAGCCCAGGGAAGGAGGTAGGGTACAGGAGTCAGGGACTCCCTGTACTAGGCCAGCACCCCCAGGGCCCGAGGTATCTAGTTACCCCCCATGTAGAGAGTGTTGCCAGGGACTGCCCTAGGTTAAGGGACCCTGTCACTCAGGATTGCAGTTGGAGTCAGGGAGCTGTGAGGGAAGGAAGGGTGCTGGGAGCGACTGCAGCTCCTGCTCCATATAGGTACCCACACCCCAGGTAGGCCCCAACTCCCCACTAGGTTAGTGGGTAAATGTGCAGGGAGGCCCGAGATAGGGACGCTGCCCTAGTGTTAGTGTGTTAGTGTTAGTGTGCGGTCTGGTCAGAATCACGGCTGTCAGTGCGGTGAGGTCTGACAGGCCTGCACAGTGGTGCGCAGCACGTTGGCTGTCAGCATCCAGTAGGATGCAGCGCGTTACTGCAAGTGCTGGAAGTACTAGACGTAGTTAGTCAGGACTGCGAAGGTTAGTTGCAGGGGTAGAGTAGAACAGGGAACCGTAAGGGGAGCGAGGCAGGCTATTAACCCCTTAGGTCCCAGATAGGTTCTCACCCCCAGTTGTGGTACTACAGGGACAGGCCCTAGGTCAGGGTTCCTGTCACGTTAGTGCCAAGTGTTAGTTAGGGACTCAGCGGATGCTGCTGTTCCTGTGAAGAGGTTCGGACCCACGTTGGGGTCCCCAGAGACTTTCATCAGAATAGGATCGCCACTGGCGGTCCGCGTTCCAGGAGTTCGGTTGGAGGATCAGACGGATTCATCACACGTCTGACCCTTTGCGAAGCCAGTTGCTGATCCGAGTACCGGAGTGCTCGGCAGGTAACCATACAGTCATAAGTGCACCAACGGGCCCTTAGTGTAACTGTGACTGCGCAGTCACCCACGTTCTCTCCAAGAGTGCGGGACATTGGGTGGGATTCTCGGGACACTGGGTGGGATCACCTGGTGTTGGGGAACCGTCCTGTGCGACGCAGTAGGTGTCTCCTCTAGAGAGGGACACAGGTTATATTGTGGTAATGCCGTGATACGTTGTTTGCATGTTAGTAAAGTCCTTAGTTATTATACCTCACGTGTATGTTATTATTGTGATTGTCCTGCGAGGAACCACTCCCCCTCAGGTGGGAGCCATCGCAGGTGGAGGCGCTGAATTGAGTAAGTGGTTACCCCTAGTATATATTGCCCCAGGTTCCCCGTGGCGGAAGCTCAGCCCTCCTGTGAGCCAACAGGTAATGCACCACACCTATGGTAACATTGTATGTTCCCTGTACCCCCACACTGTATCTGTGATTGGGGGGGGGGGAAACCCGTTACATTTGGAGGTGCTGCTGAGATAGACCTGGAGTGCCCTGTTTTCATTTTTTCCAAATTGGCCAATTTAGATTTTTCACCATGTTTGGGCCTGCAAGCCATGAGGCCCACGAACGAACCAAGAGGACAGAAGTATCCCCGCGACATGTGCTAGTAGTAGGGGATGTTCCCAGTAGTGCCGTGAAGTTGAGGGAAATTTGTGAGGCCCTAGGGAGACTCCTGGGCATAGACCAAGGGTGGAAGAGTATAGAGCACCGGTACGACCCCACTGACCAGTGTTGTAGACTATGGCTAGTAACGGATCAGGAAATATGCCGGGAAAATGTCCCTCTGACCTTGCATTTCCCAGAGGCCCCACCAGAAGGCTATCCTCTTGCATACTCAGAGAGCCTTAGTGAGATTACCAGAACTGTGATCAAAATGGAGGCTCCCTCATCAAGGGAGTCACACCTAAAATGGCGTCTCCCGCCAAAGCAGGAGAGCACATGTGCTGCTGACTGCAAGCCTGCACTAAATTATGTTGCAGAAATCCGCCCGGGACTGGCGGGAAAACCAGAGCTCCGCCCCCACAAAGTGAGTGACTCAGTGCAGAGCCAGAGCCAATCAGTGATAGAGCGGGCCCCTCCTTTACATTCCACCAGGGGGAGCAAGCAAAGTGAACAGCCATCAGCAACTGCTGTTCCCATTAAAACCAGTACAGAATGCAGAGAAATACACCCTCATTTATATGGAGCATGGCGGTCTAAAGGAGGGAAAATATCCTTTCTGATGTGCCCGTGCCTACAAAAGGACTTGAATCTATCTGGTGGTATGGACTTTAACCATTTTAGGCTACCAATAGAATATCGGGTGGCCGTGGTGGAGGACGAGGGGTGTATACGATGTGTTTGTAATCAGTGTGATTTCCCAGGTAGCAAACAGACCTGGGGCCCCAAGTGTGCCGGCTGCGGGGCACAGTTTCTAAAGCCTGTGCTGCTGCAGTCTACAGTCCCGGATCCCAAGCAGGAATCTCAGATGGCAGAACCCAGAGATGAAAATGCTGTTACTTGCTCTACCTCAACCACGGAGGTGGAGGAGCTGACAGACAAGGCTGCCCTAGTCCCCCGTTGCAACCAAGAGGGAAGGATTGAGGCCCAGCCAGCTACGGAAAAGGACGAACCATCGGTGGCGATGCGCCTACCGGCGAACCACCCCAGCAGTGAGACAGAGGAATCACAGGGTAAGGTGTCTGTACCCCCATCTTCTTTCAGTGAATTCAGCCGCCAGCCACTCGTGGTGATGTGCCAGCCGGCGGACCACACCAGTGAAGTTGGGGCCAAAGAATCACCTACTTCAGTTACAATGTATTCAGGTGCTGTGGGCCCGTGGGCCCTACAACGGCCAGTCCGGCCTACAGAGGTACCATCGGTCCCAGGCGTGGGATCAGTACCTGCTACCGCCGACAAGGGTGAGTTGACTGCCCCAGGGGTGTCGAGTGTGAGCCTCCAGGTGACCACGGAGCACGATAGCTTCTTAAGTCTGGACACCCGGGCGAATGGCTCCACTCGACATCGCGTCCTGGCGGAGGTGTCCCCCCTAGAAATGGAAACAAAAAGAAAACAGCGCACAACGCCAAATAGTGAAGTAAGTAATAGAATGTATTACAATGTTAAAGGGGTAATAAATCTGCGTACATCAGATAAAAATAACATGTGCATTTAGTGCATAACACACTGGTTACCACTCTGTAGCTGTAAAACAGGACGGTCTGGCACTCAGCTGTCTCTGCAGGAGCCTCTATGATGGTTCTGGGGCATGGGATCCTTCATGCACTCCTCACACAGCAGGACGCTGCTCACAAGGGGATTCCTTTCAAGCAGCCTGGTAATACTGCAGATTCAGACACTTAGTGGGACCGCTCCTCAACCGGCGATATACTGTACTGCCTCCAGGGGAATTCCCCTACAGTCCCCCGTCTCTCCTGTGTAGATTTGCTGCTTTTCCCAGCTGCTATGATCTTAGGGCAGTCCAGAGCTGTTGGAATTGCTCTGCAAACACTTCCGCAACTGCAGGGGCTTACACAGCGTGCCACGATGCCGCTCCGTCACGTGGTATAGCGGAGTGACGTCACAGTTCTCGTGGCAATGGAGGAATCAATAGGGAGGAAGAAGGAGAGTCCCTTACAGTCTCTTACCGGCGCAGAGATCGCTCAGTTAGCACGGTGGCAGCCAATTGATTCCTCCATTGCCACGAGAACTGTGACGTCACTCCGCTATACCACGTGACGGAGCGGCATCGTGGCACGCTGTGTAAGCCCCTGCAGTGTCTGAATCTGCAGTATTACCAGGCTGCTTGAAAGGAATCCCCTTGTGAGCAGCGTCCTGCTGTGTGAGGAGTGCATGAAGGATCCCATGCCCCAGAACCATCATAGAGGCTCCTGCAGAGACAGCTGAGTGCCAGACCGTCCTGTTTTACAGCTACAGAGTGGTAACCAGTGTGTTATGCACTAAATGCACATGTTATTTCTATCTGATGTACGCAGATTTATTACCCCTTTAACATTGTAATACATTCTATTACTTACTTCACTATTTGGCGTTGTGCGCTGTTTTCTTTTTGTTTCCATTTCTTAGAGTGTGTGGGGTGCTGAGCCACCCCTAATGTTTATAGCAGCAGACGCCCTTATCAACCACACGGTTATGTTATAATTTAATTATTTAATCACTTATTCACTGTGGTATTGTGGTTTACTTTATTTATATATGGTTTAGTCACTGCACTGTATTCAATTATAAGGAGATAGATAGTAGCGCACAGTTTATTTCTGTTTGTCCCCCCTAGAAGAAAGCTGTCCCGCCGTGCGAGTGAACCAGTATCTACCGCATACCGTTCAGTTGAAGAGAACAGTCAGCTCTGTCGTGGTGTCAGGTGAAGCACAGAAGATACCTGACAGTGTTCCAGAAGAAGAGAAAACCATCGCAAGCCAGCAGAGTGGTAGGGAACCTCCTTGCCCCCCACAGGCTCCGATGGAGGTGGCCGTGACAAAGGCCAGAGTTATGGCTCCTGAACTGAGTATGAGCCCGTGCGCTCTAACCCAAATGATGGTCCCAGGACTGGGATTCAACGCTCCCGAGTTTCGAGTCAGTGAGTGGACTGTCCCAGAAGTGTTGTGGACAGGTCCCGATACAGCCGAGGTGGGAACTGACAGCGTCCCCGAGGACCTGTTGGCCACCGCGAATCACCGCCGTGGTAAGGTATCTACCCTTTACCCCCTGCCAGGTGAAGCAGAGACTTTGAGTAAAGAGACAGTGTCCTATTCTCGCTTCTCAATGGAAGCTGGGTACGTACGTAGGGACAAGGACTGTGTGGCACGGGAGCTAGTAGAAGTTGCCTCCTTTGCACCCAAGAAGAAGCGGCCCATCCGCCAAGTAGTGGACCACGGGAAAGGTTCTGGCCGCCTGGCCTGCTGTTTCCAGGCTGTGGATGACCGGGTAAAGGCCGGTTTGACAGACACTGTGCTATTCCTTCCACCAGGGGGAGGAAGTAGTACTGAACCAGTGACTGTTATCCCAGAGTGTGCTCTCCGAGAGATTCACCCCGGGGAGGCTCACGGACGCAAAAGTGAGGTACCCCCACCTGATCAGTTAGGGGCACCCCACAAATGGTCTCAGCAAGCAGCTGATACTCAGCTGGCCTTGGGAATTATTGGGTGTGATATGGCATGTAATTTTTCATTGTGTGAAAATGTGCCATGTTTTAAGGATGTTAAAGTCGACCTGCTAAGTGTACCAATTATGTCATGCAATTTTTTATTGGGTAAACTTATGTCGAGCAATGGCGTTCCCCAAGCGGGGACGTTGGATTTTCCACCAGGGGGAGGATGTATCCAGGTCTCCCCACACCGTCCGTGCCCCCCTCACCTAGCTGCCGATCGAGGGGGCCGTTGTGTCCAATGGCGGCTCCGTCCGGCGATGGCAGGGGAGAGGGCGGTCAGGTCCCGGCTCGGGGGTTGCCGGGGACGCGTGCGGCCGGTTGCCAAGGCCGCACGCGCGTCACAAGGCTCCCGGCGCTCCCAGAGCCGGGCGGTAAGGACGCCGCCATTGCCCCTTAGCTCGCGCATGCGCAGTGGTCGCGCATGCGCAGTTAAAGCCCGAGAGTCAGGGCGAAGTTGCGCGAGGGCTAGGTTAGGCAGCGAGAGGTTGAGGCAGCCCCCTAAAGCTTGCGCAGGTGCAGTACAGCGTAGGAAAAGCCCGCGAAGCCCTAGCCTACCAGGGAAGGCTCTGAGCTGGGACTACAGATCCCATGAGCCTCTGTATGCCCCATGTGACACCAGGGAGCCAATAGGGCTTAGGAAGTCTGCAGAGGCAAGTGGATACAATTCGCGGGCTTACAGCACGTTGAGGAGTAAGAGACCGGAGCAGCCCAGGGAAGGAGGTAGGGTACAGGAGTCAGGGACTCCCTGTACTAGGCCAGCACCCCCAGGGCCCGAGGTATCTAGTTACCCCCCATGTAGAGAGTGTTGCCAGGGACTGCCCTAGGTTAAGGGACCCTGTCACTCAGGATTGCAGTTGGAGTCAGGGAGCTGTGAGGGAAGGAAGGGTGCGGGGAGCGAGTGCAGCTCCTGCTCCATATAGGTACCCACACCCCAGGTAGGCCCCAACTCCCCACTAGGTTAGTGGGTAAATGCGCAGGGAGGCCCGAGATAGGGACGCTGCCCTAGTGTAAGTGTGTTAGTGTTAGTGTGCGGTCTGGTCAGAATCACGGCTGTCAGTGCGGTGAGGTCTGACAGGCCTGCACAGTGGTGCGCAGCACGTTGGCTGTCAGCATCCAGTAGGATGCAGCGCGTTACTGCAAGTGCTGGAAGTACTAGACGTAGTTAGTCAGGACTGCGAAGGTTAGTTGCAGGGGTAGAGTAGAACAGCGAACCGTAAGGGGAGCGAGGCAGGCTATTAACCCCTTAGGTCCCAGATAGGTTCTCACCCCCAGTTGTGGTACTACAGGGACAGGCCCTAGGTCAGGGTTCCTGTCACGTTAGTGCCAAGTGTTAGTTAGGGACTCAGCGGATGCTGCTGTTCCTGTGAAGAGGTTCGGACCCACGTTGCGGTCCCCAGAGACTTTCATCAGAATAGGATCGCCACTGGCGGTCCGCGTGCCAGGAGTTCGGTTGGAGGATCAGACGGATTCATCACACGTCTGACCCTTTGCGAAGCCAGTTGCTGATCCGAGTACCGGAGTGCTCGGCAGGTACCATACAGTCATAAGTGCACCAACGGGCCCCTTAGTGTAACTGTGACTGCGCAGTCACCCACGTTCTCTCCAAGAGTGCGGGACATTAGGTGGGATTCTCGGAACACTTGGTGGGATCACTTGGTGTTGGGGAACCGTCCTGCGTGATGCAGTAGGTGTCTCCTCTAGAGAGGGACACAGGTTATATTGTGGTATTGCCGTGATACGTTGTTTGCATGTTAGTAAAGTCCTTAGTTATTATACCTCACCGTTTATGTTATTATTGTGATTGTCCTGCGAGGAACCACTCCCCCTCTGGTGGGAGCCATCGCAGGTGGAGGCGCTGAATTGAGTAAGTGGTTACCCCTAGTATATATTGCCCCAGGTTCCCCGTGGCGGAAGCTCAGCCCTCCTGTGAGCCAACAGGTAATGCACCACACCTATGGTAACATTGTATGTTCCCTGTACCCCCACACTGTATCTGCGATTGGGGGGGGGGGGGAAACCCGTTACACAAATAACAACATTAACACATTTGTCCATCACTACCCATAAGCCCAAGTCACACTCTCCGTATGTACCCATGCAAAACAGAGCATAGCTTTATTGCAAGAGAATTATCAGCATTGTTATCCTCACAAACTTTCCTCCATTTACATTTACAACTTAGAACATGAAGATGCGATATTGTACTTCCAGCTACTTAAGGCCAGCCACATTAACCACTTCGCTGCCAGAGGGGCCTGCAATGTATTGTATAAGTAATGCACCTCGAGCAGCAGAGGGGTTAAACTCAGAAGCATAGCATCCCCCCCAATATTCCATTTCAGTTCATGCCGGTTTCATATTGTGTTCTGAGGTAACAGTTGTAGATAATAAGGTTTTGCAGGCAACTAACACTTAAAAGTTTTCTTTGCAGAAGCAGTACGGAGATTTAGGAGCTATTCTGCGGATTGGGTTTCTGAAAGGATGTGACATGTCTATCTCAGACATGTCATTATGCTGTAGAATGCTGCTTGGGTCTGCCTATGATCCTTCTGATATTTTGCAGGCTTGTTGCTGAGACCCAGTGACGCAAGATATCGCCAGTAACTAGGTTTGGCGCTGGTGGATAGTTTATATTTATTGACTTCATTAACCTCAGGAAGGGTACAAAACGGCATCACATAAATGACTAATTAGCTGATGCTACTATATTTCTAGATGTGAAGTCTGCAGAGAAAAACAACTGTTACCGAGAAAAATTTCCCGTTAATAAGGATGGCGCGTTTTCAGTGTCTCGTGGCATTTCACATTACATTATTTTGATGGTCTTCACAAGAGTTCAACTAATGCTAATCCCTTTACTGCAGATGGGCCTGGGAATGCACTAGGCACAGGCAGCCGAAGGCACCCATCAGTGAAGACATTAAGGTCGAAAAAGCATACAGGCAGTCCTCGTTTTACAACGCTTCGTTTTACAACGAATGGCTTATCCAACGCTCTTGCGATGCTTTGTAAAGTTGTTTATGTGTATTTAATATATATATTATATTATACTATATAATATATTATATTATTATATGATATATTATGTTATATATATATAATACAGTATAGACACTATATAATTTATGTGTGTGCTGCATATCTTATTGCCTGCATAAAATACTTGGTGTATTTTAGTGTTAAAAATACCTTCAGGAACGGAACCTTTCATTTAAACAGTGTTCCTATGGGAAAACGTGTTTCGCTTTAAGACGTTTCGCTATCCAACGCCATTTTGAGTGACGCATTGTGTCGGATAACCGAGGATTGCCTGTACACTCTTTGTTATTTCTTGCCGCCTAACAATAACAATTCATGTTTGACGTTAATCAGGATCACTCATCTGTCATGTTACAAAACCTCCAACCTTCCCTTAAAACTTTCCTACTGTAATGTATTATGGAGTTCTATCAAACTTACAGCTTCTGAGCCATTTTCCTTTACAATATAAAGTTATACACACATGCTTAGCTGGCTCTGTGGGTCTCTAACTTTGCTGTGTGAGTAGCCTGTAGTGGGGACCTACGTGGTCTTGCAAGATCCTACACAAAAATGTAGAAGGTCAATTTTTGTTCAAGGGAGGTAAATAACAGAAAATTGCGCAAAACTGCATTTTTCTCTCTTTATTCAACCTTATTCTCAAAACACACTGCTTTGATTTACTTCAAAGTTTTCAAATACACATCCATGTTTACCCAGAACTGCTCATCTAATTTATGGTACTGAAGTTGTTAAAAACATTGGTTCAACAGTGGTAATCGACCCATAAGGTTGATAACATAATATTATCATTACTATCAGGTCTACCTGCTTACCAGTTTTTTCCCTTGCAATCATCCAAATGCTTCAGCTAGAATCATGTCACTTTCTCACAGAATAGTGTCGGCTCATCTCCTCCTTATAATTTATTATGCCGAGGAGGATTTCCCGCAAAGCTGACTAGGCTGTATATCCTAAAGAAAAAAGGAAAAATGCGTGGTGCTCTGAAAAAAAAGCCTCAAAGTTGTACTAGACAAAAAATAAAGTTCAATGAAACTGAATGATGATTCCTGTAGTGTAACCCCCTGGATAATGAATAAGGGATAGCCAACCCTTAGCACGTGGAACAACCGTATTGTAATCACTACTCCATTATAATCCGACTAGTAGGCTAGGGTCCCCATAAGCAATGCAGTAAGGGACCTCACAATAAAGTGTCCCAACATATGATATCGGAATGGAGAATTTGCATGTGATGTTAAATAACTCACGTTAGAGTTGGTGATGTCCTTATGGCTGTCCAGTCTTCTTCCACAACAGGGGGTGTTCGTCCGTTTTTCTGAGGTAATTGACACGAAATAATAGGAAAAAGCAGGCACTGATACTCAGGAAACAGAAGGGTAAATGATGTCCAAGAGAGCGTGTGCCCATAAAAAATGATTTAATGGATACTACAAAAAAAACAGCTACATTACGGGGTACACAGACCCCACCAACGTGTTTCGAGCGTAAGCTCTTTCTCAAGGTGACTTTCACCTTTAGAAAGAGCTTACGCTGGAAACGCATTGGTGGGTGTCTGTGTACCCCGTAATGCAGCTGTTTTTGTGTAGTATCATTAAATCACTTTTTATGGGCACACGCTCTCTTGGACATCATTTACCCTTCTCTTTCCTGAATATCAGTGCCTGCTTTTTCCTATTGTTTCGTGTATATCCTAAAGAGGCACATTTTTGGGGCTGCAATTTTTGTGTATGTGTTGAAAAGGGGAGTCTTACATTCTCCGCAGCGGCCACCCTCCTCCAGCGTCATGTTAACCCGACATCAAATGACGCCACATCACTTGACGACGCCTTGCCATGACAACGCGGCGTTACATGCCGCCGCTGCCAGCGTGAGCTTACGGGAGGCAAAAGGTGAGATCCGCCACTGCTCTTATTCCTCCAAGTTCCCATTACATTCAGGATCACCTACAAAGTTCTTCTCACCTTTTAGGCTGTGTCCCCGCTGGCGCTGAGCGCGCGGTGCTTGGCGCTTTTAATTACATAAATGTCTATGTGCACGCGACCAGGCCATTGATTGGTTCAGGAGCTGTCACATGAGGCGACAGCCCCTGAAAAATCAAATATTGCCGGCTTAAAAAAATCGCGCCGCCACCGCGCTTACTATAAGTGCACGCGGTGGCGACAATGTATTTGTTTTCGGGCGACGTCGCATCGCCGGCACTATAAGCGCGGCCTAAGGCTTTAAACTCTTCTGACTTTCTATATATCTTACGTAGCTTTGATTTGTCACTATACCCCTACTGGTCTCCTCAGCTCGGCTCTTTTCCGCCCTTCCACTTCAACTACTGTACCCTCATGTAAATACTTGTTCCCCTCACTATCCCCTATCTGTGAACTCTCCCAAACTCATACGTCAGGAAACTTCTCTCACCACCTTCTTATCTAAAAAACACACCTAAGTATGACTACTTCTCCCACACCCACAGTGGCACTTATCAGCCATTGTGGTCATACTGTACACTGCCATGTACTGCACTTACAGTAGGCCTTAATAATACCAAAAACTGCAGAGCTGCAAAGCGATCCGGTGATGTCATCGTAGCGACGTCGCCATGCTACATATGAACATGCCAAAGAGATTTGCAGCGCTACTGCAGGGAGACATGGCCAGATTGGTTGGTTGATGGCCATGCAAATCACGTGATGCGGCCGTCATGTGTGAATAACAAAATCTCAAATCGCTTGAGGAGACAAACGCTTTGCAGTACGTCGTGGCGCTTACGACAGTAACATACGTGAGTATGTGCACTGGTTGGTTTTATTTTATTTTTCACTGTCGCGCGCGATTTTTGGTATAATCACGGCTTTACTCCTGTCTCTAATGTCACTGTAAGGCTGCGCTTATAGTGCCTGGCCTCCAAAACAAATCCATTGACTCAGTCGCAAGCGCTTATAGTAAGCGCGACGGAGCGACCAAAAATTTGGAAGGTGGGTAAATTTGATTTTTTTATTTAGAGACAGTCGACCAATCAGAGAGCGCTGCCTCTGCATGCCCCCTTCATGACGTCACTGGCCGTGTTGCCAGCGACATCGCTTAAAACTAAAGTTTAACTTCCGTTAGCGGCACTATAAACGCGGCTTAAGTCTCCCAGCATACCACATCTCTCCTATGTGCTTTCGTATTTGTTGCACTTAGTGTATTCACCATTCCCTATATTCTATTGTTGATTTTTTAATTTTTTTATTAAAGTGTTGTGTATATTGTCGGCGCCATATAAATAAAAATAAACACGTATGTGAACATGTACATGAAATTACAACTGGAAAACGCCAATAGAGTAACAGGATAAGAGATCCATAACAACATACTGTACTGTACGTTGTTAAGCACCATCATTTCTTTGAGACAATAAGGAAGGACAGCATGGGAACTGTGCTTGTGTATTTTATTCATGAAAAACATTTCTTGTGGGGATTGTAAAATATATTTCCTGGCTATTATATATGCTGGCCGACTAGAAGAATTTCACAGTATTTTTTCGAGCCTTTATAAATTGTAAATTAGTTGATATACCATATGGCACAAATAAGGTTGCTCCGACTTTTGCATATCACCCCATTGATATAGGAGAAGGAGTGGTGACTCTGTAAACAATGACACTGCGTTTGAAGCAGGGGAGCCTGGTGTCAGATCCTCGTGACCTTGGGCAAGTCACTTTACCTCCCTGTGCCTCAGGCAGAAAACACATACATTGTAATCTCATCTGGGCAGGCACTGTGTCTGTAATAGTCCTATTTGCTGCGTCCCGCGCTCTATACTGCAATTGTGACGCACTTTGAGTCCCATTCGGAGAAATGCACTATATTAAGTTATTATTATTATTATTATGTTATACCTCAGAGAGAGATGCAGGGAATGCATTGTATCAAATGCCAACATATCACATTTACAAGTAATCAATAAGTTGCCACATGTACATGTTACAGTCCCCTTGAAATGATTAACATTATTCAGCTCATCACCACCCAGACTGTTAATAACGTCACTGAAAAATATTACAATAAAATGAGCACTATGTCTTGAGCCCTCTGGTGGTACAAACAATGAATAACACTTTCTGCTGCGACTACCCTCAGTATACATATACAGGCTCATTATTCACTAAAGTGCAATAGCAAATTGCTGGCTTGTCAATGGCCAACCAAGTGAAGCAATGATGTCTATTAGACAATAGAGAATATGCTTCATTGCTCCCCTAATTGAACCCTTTTTTCCCTAGTTCCGAAAAATTAAATCATTGATAATGTCCATCCTTTTGTGTTCCTGTGTTGGTATTGCAATACCACACAGTCCATTTAATACATCAATACTACCCTGTTTGCAAAGTTCGGCATCCCAGTAACAGAACATGGTACAGATACTAAAAGTCGTAGGACCAGCAGTTTAAAAGGATACATAAACAGCAGCGATCTACAGGACGACACTGTGAGAGTATGACTGCCATACTCATACACAAGGAGACTCTCTGATTGAGATACCCCCAAAATGAAGGCGAGGGGGTCAGTGGAGGCAATCGCGCAACATAATCATTTTTCTCTGATATATATTGATCTACTTGTAAACACTCAAATGCGCATGAAACCTATTAGTTACGTAAATAGTTTATTAATGAGAAAGTTAGCAATTTCATTTTGGGCCAAGTTTCATAATTCATCTTTAAAAAATAAAACAAACAAACATTTAATTTATTGTTATTATTCCCTTTCCCCTAAAAACATGGAAAATTAAGACCATTTATGCTGAAGTGGGAATCCCCTAGTGCTAAAACGCCCGTTGTCCTGCTCCAGCAGCACTCCAGGTTAATAAAATGGGGGGGGGGGGGGGACTACAAAAAAAAACAATTAATCAGGGTGACTTCTGCTGCTTTAAGGCATTGAATGCACACAGGAGCTGGCAACACCATGCTGGCTGTGTCTGTTGCACTGACATATTAAATACAAGTGTCCTACTCTTCTTCAAAGCTCTGCACCCTTCTACCTCTCTTTAATATCGCAGTCGTAATCACTACTTGTGCTCACATCTTGTATTCCGCTCAAAGTGGTCTCCTTTCTGTCCCGCGGGCTTCCACTGCATGGCTGAACCTCTCTTCTCCAGGATCCCACTCTATCCATTTTTAGGTTAAAAAAATACACCTTTTCGGGCAGTACCACATACACCTAGTTTCTTTGACATGTACTAAACCAATAATATTACAACAGAACATGTTCTGTTGCCCAAAAGCTTTGTACCATGTTATGCTTTAAGAGGCCACTAGGTGTCACCTGAAGAGCAAACTATGACCAAATTCAAGAAGTCCATTGTACAAGGAAAGCTACATTGAGATGAGTTTATTTTTATCTACACTACTTTGAGCTATGGTTGCTGATTTACTTACAGTTTTGTACGTATTTTTACACTTTACCCAGACACAAAGGATGGAAATTCCGGTTGAACTCACCTATTGCTGGGTCCTTCAGACATTATTGCGCAGGTGCTCGCTGGAGAGTCTGGCAGAGAACCCCATATTGGCCACTAGAGTTAAAGCAGCAGTTCAAGCAATATCCTACATGTGTGTGTTTTTCTTTAATAAATCAGTTCTGTACTATGAGAAAATACATGTAGCATTTAAAATTTAAAAAAAATAAAAGTTTTAAAGACATTTTTAATGTTTCTAATGTAGGAAGCATTTCCAAAGTGACAGCCCTCTTCCCCTTCTGAGAGGCTCTGGCTCTTGAGCCCCGCCCTCTCTCTAGCAGTGAACCAATTGTATCTAATAACTGCCCAGTCAATCATATTCCAGGAACTACATTGCCCAAAATGCTGTGCAAGAACTGAATTAAATAACCCTGAGCAAGCGATCGATTACAGGAGAACGGATCGATCTGCAGCTTAGCTAATCACTTGTCAGTGTGCAGATTGTATTGATGCACATATTGAATGGGGGGAAAAAAATACTTTAAAAAAACCCGTCAGCTTTAACTGCAGCTTTAAATACAAAGAATAAAGTAGTATCACCCTCACACTTATTAAAGGATTAGAAGAAGTGTTTCATCTCTTCATAATAGCATTTAGATGCAGTGACTCATTGATTGCAGTAAAAACTATTTTGAAGATGTGAAACAAATCCTCTAATCCTTCAATAAGTGTGCGGCGGTGATACTACTTTCTTCTTTGCATTTACGTCCACTGGTGGACATTGGGATCTTTGCCTGACTCTTCAGCCGGCAACCTCTCAATAACTTCTGAAGGATCCAGCACATGTGAGTGCAAGCAGGGCTTCCATCCTTCGTGTCTGAATTTTAGATCCCAACATCTGGACCCTCAGCACAGCCAGCATGTCTTAAAGACATAAGTACAACAACAAAAAACTTTGCAGAGACTCGGACATTCAGCCAAGAAGATAGAGAACGCATACTGGAAGGTGCAGCATCTCCTACAATTGACTTCTTAGAATCAGAGAATACTGGCTTGCAGGCTTATAACGCTTTGGCCAAAGAGTTTAACTAAATTACTCTTTTTCATGAGAATATGTAAGTATTTCACTGTGTATTTTAGATTTCAGCTACACATTGGATGTAGCATTGGGCTTTTCTGTCTTCTGTTGTATACATTTGGCCACACTCCGTAGCACTCCTTTTGACAGACACACACACACACACACACACACATAAATAAATATATATGTGGTGGGTTTTGGGGTTTCTTTAGCTTATTGATCTTTCTTGCTGGGTGTATGATAATACTGTCAGCAGTAATGTAGAAGGGGTCAATAGTGTCAGGCTTGGGAGGAAGCAAGAGGATCTCCGTCTTTGACATGTTAAGTTTGAGTTGGCGGAGGGTCATCCAGGATGATATAGCGAAGAGACATTCGGAGAATTTGGTCTGTACCGCAGGTGTAAGGTCAGGGATTGAAAGGTAATTTGTTGCACTTATTGTATTACAATTCCCTGTATTGTATTCTCTTTGTAAAGCGCGGAGTACACTATGGACGCTATATAAATAAAGATATATACATACATTACAGATTTATATACTAAACTCACAGGTAGAAACAACCTTCTGAGAGCAGATAGCTTCCATCCAAGAAATGCTATAAAAAGGACTCCCTTACAGCCAATTTTTAGGGCGCCATGAATTTCAGGCACAAATTATGCTTTCATCAAAAATGACCAACTGATAATCGAAAAATTCCTTGCTACGGGATAGGTGAACAA
Source organism: Ascaphus truei (assembly GCF_040206685.1). Classification (NCBI taxonomy): domain Eukaryota; kingdom Metazoa; phylum Chordata; class Amphibia; order Anura; family Ascaphidae; genus Ascaphus; species Ascaphus truei. The sequence goes on along the minus strand of NC_134487.1, from coordinate 101,459,384 downwards.
TGACCTTCATCATAACTTTGAAAAAGTTTCACCTGTTTCTAGGAACTCCAAACTTGCTCCCAAAATACACAAAGACATGGGCACTTCCTGCAACTGCTTCATATGCACCTTTAATGCCATGTCCAAGAAAATTAAGAGAAGAATACGCAGTCACTGGCAGGTACTATAAAAACCATGCATTTATTGTACAGTACTACGATTATGGTCATACAAAAGAGGAAGGAGAGTTGATGAGAAGCTAGGAAAGGCAGATCTTCAAACAAAATCACTCCCTTGATCCTCTCCATCACCTGAGGCACATTCCCATGCCTGCAGTCTGGCCATTACAATAACTTCGTTAGATGTGAAACATTCAATCACCTTGGGATTAACTGTAATCATTTTTCCACTGTATGGGTGGTATTTGCCCTTAAATGTCCTTGTGGCACATTCTATGTGGCCCAGACCTGAAGGCTAGTCAAACAATGTACTTACCAGCACAAGTCTGATATCACACTACACAAACAGGAATCCCCGGTGGCCAGACATTTTGACCAAAACAGACATTTTTTTGTTGTTGTTTTTTTCAACACTATTTTTATTAGCAATTTTTTGGGGGCGTGGGAAGGGGGTACAGAAAAATAAAATGGTATTGGAAGGGGGAGGGAGGGATAGGAACACAGTTGTCAACTAACAACAATTGTACAGAATCATTTATCTCAGTTGCATTTTCTTATTTACAAAGTATATTCATGTTTTGGCGGTTTGTAGGGCTCTGGGCTTTTCTTTAGGGACCTGCATAATTGTATTGTCATATTATCATGGAGTCTGTCATTGAACGCGGTTACGCGTATAATTTGCACCATGGTGTAAGGACCGCGGCTAGGCTCCGTCCTCCGGATGCGTCACGCACCGCTGACGCGCACAAACTCCCGGTTGTGCGCAAGCGCCGCACCAGGAAGGAGATTCCAGGTTCTCAGCTGCCTGACGTTACCACGGCGAGCAATCGCCGGCAACTGGGTCACCACATGCCGCGCCTCTCTTGCACGTGCACGCCGGGTAATGCTGGGATCAACCTCAACTGTATCTCACCTGATCTCCATCCAGGCTCATCCTATCAGCGTTCTACCTATGTGTGACATCACTGCTCCTGATGCCTTCCCATTGGCTCTTGTCCCTTTTTATGCCCAATCTTCTGATTGCTGAGCATAAACCTTGGTTTGTGTACTGTGCTTGCTGCACTGATCATTGCCTGTTACTGTGCCTTCGTTGATCTTCGTTGTGACCCCTGCTTGCACCGGGACGTCTCTCTTCTATATCCCTGGACATAAGCTTGTTTTTGGACCCCGGCTACAGATCACAACCACACTTCTCTCACCAACCCCGGAGCACGGCAAGAACCACGACCTACCTACTCTCCTACCCTGACCCGGCTACACAACCCTGACTCTGCACTCCGGACCTGTCCCCACGGTTGTAGAGCAGTGGTTATTTCTGAGATAGGTCTGTTTAGCAGTGCTGCCCAAGGATCTGGGGTCAAATATAGTCCTAACATTTTATTTATGATATCATTGATTTGGGTCCTTAAGAGTATGAGGGAGATGGGTGCTCCAACCGCTGGGGAACTTGTCACTCAATACATCTTAAAGGACTCCAAATAAACTATGACGGAGTGGGTATACTTCCAAATGACCTGTGAGTCACCAATATGCACCAAGATCAGTAATGGAGGGAGCATAATAATACATAAGTCACCTCACAGAAGCATCATATGGAAGATGATCACGGTAAAGGTACTCCTCCATAGTCGGTCATAATGAATAATATAAATAATCTTACCCACTCCTGCAGTCTCTGGTAGTCCACTGTGGCGTGCCAGCCGTTGAGGTAGAAATCCAGAAATCCAAAGCAACAGAGTAAGAGAAAAACGTGCGCTGTTTTTCTCTTACTCTGTTGCTTTGGGTCCTTAAGACCATGATATATTTACATTCCCACCATGTGTGTAACATGTTCACTATCTGTCGACACTTTAAAATAGGCCCGTCAAACTCAGAACAGCTTGGGTGATGACTCTTTGGTTCGACTGCAAGACTTGGGCTGCACAAGGAATTGATGTATAAACAGTCACTATAACCGACGCGTACACTTTTTTCTTGCGTTTTCCTTATTAAATATACGTAAACGTAGTTGGTATCTCTTTCCCTTACCCATCTGCCCCATCTCTTCTCGCTCACCCATCCCTTCTCTTTCTCTCTTCCCCCATCCCCTCTCTCTTCCCCTCATCCCATCTCTCCCCCATCCCTTCTCTATCTTCCCCATCTCTCTCTTTCCCCATACACCAGCCCCTTCTCTCTCTCCCCAACCCTTCTCTCTCTCCCCCATACACCAGTTCCTTCTCTGTCTCTCGCCATCCCTCTATCTCTCCCCTTCTCATCCACAATCCCTTATCCCTCTTCCCAATCCCTTTCCCCCCCCCCCCCCTCTAGATAGCAAGAGCTAACTAAGTGATATTATCTGGATAAATATCTAGCCGGGGTAGCTAGAGGGATAACAGAAGGATTACACCAGGAGGAGGACAGAGAGATTACACCAGAAAGATGTGAGAGGGATAACACCAAGATGAAGGACAGAAGGTATAAATAACATCATGATTCTACGATCAAATACCAGCATTCCACTCAGAAACAGAAAACTATGCAACTATCTTTGATGATATTCTAACTTATTTGAACATCACAGCCATTTTGTACTATTTTTGTATGCGAGTATTTAGCTTCAAAATAAACGTTTCTTTTTATGTGATGAGACTCTGATGCTAGGTTAATCAGAGAAAATTGTTTCTCTGGCTAAAGAAATGGTGTTAACAGTAAAATTTGTAGTATTTACTGAACCTATTTTAATAGCAATAGTTCTATAATGCAGATATGCAAATTTGTTTCCTTTGCAGAGGAGCAAGCAAACAGATAAATCTATTGCTTTTTCTCGGGTTTATTTAAAACCTCTCTTTGGTTCTTGAGAACAGGGTTTTATGTCATGACCAGAATGGGGAAAGTGCGTTCTGTAGTATTTAAAGATTTCCTTTACTAGTTACAAACATGAAAGTTAGGGTCAAGCAAGAAAACAGGGTTAAACGGAGAAAAACAGTCTTCAAATAAATCCAACCTCATGGGGTTAGATAAGCCAGGGGGGAGGGGGGGGAATAAATATATATAGATCCACAATACTTACACGGCCTAGTGTAAGTACAATTACAACAAGAGGTATCTGTAACAATCCAATTCTCCTACCCCGGTCCGTGCAGCAGGGGGGCTGGGTTGCTGGCAGGTATGGCAAGGGAACCCTCACTCTGCCCCTCTATCCCAGCGTCTCCCACGTGGAGTATTCAAACAGATGGTGAGGCAAACGTATTAGTAAAAAAACGCCAAATTTAATCGGTAGATGGTAATTGTATGGGCAAAGCACTCGCATAGAAACAAAGTCCTTGGTCAGCACTCGTAATGCGGGCGCACGCCCTGCAGCTGCAGTCCCTGCTACCGCGTCCAGAAGGCAGGGAAGTGTGATGGTGACGTCAGGCAGCTTGCAACTGCAACTGCCGAGACTTCGGCTTCATCAGGCTTTTTTTTTTTTTTGAGCCTGATGAAGCCGAAGTCTCGGCGAAACGCGTAGCTCCCAATTGGCCATCCGTTCTTGTCCTAGGAGAGCCTCCGTAGCAGTTGCAGTTGCAAGCTGCCTGACATCACCATCACACTTCCCTGCCTTCCGGACGCGGTAGCAGGGACTGCAGCTGCAGGGCGTGCGCCCGCATTACGAGTGCTGACCAAGGACTTTGTTTCTATGTGAGTGCTTTGCCCATACAATTACCATCTACCGATTAAATTTGGCGTTTTTTACTAATACGTTTGCCTCACCATCTGTTTGAATACTCCACGTGGGAGACGCTGGGATAGAGGGGCAGAGTGAGGGTTCCCTTGCCATACCTGCCAGCGACCTAGCCCCCTTGCTGCACGGACCAGGGTAGGAGAATTGGATTGTTACAGATACCTCTTGTTATAATTGTACTTGCACTAGGCCATGTAAGTATTGTGGATCTATATATATTTATTCCCCCCCCCCCCCCCCCCCTGGCTTATCTAACCCCATGAGGTTGGATTTATCTGAAGACTGTTTTTCTCCGTTTAACCCTTGCTCCCCCGTTTTCTTGCTTGTCTCTCGTGTCCAGGGTTTTTGGATAACCCCCATTGGGGTTGTAGCAGAAGGGTTCATCAACCTAGGTTTTCATTCCATATTGATTGCCTAGGGGTATTCGTCACCATTCACTGGTAATATTTAACCTTTCTCTTTGGGTTTCATCTTTGGAGGTTAGCGCCGAGGTTTATTGTTGTTTGAAAGCTAGGGTAACAGACATGTTTGAAGAAATTATAGGAAGATGCAATTATAATGGCAAAGATTTGATGGGAATATGTTTTTTCTAGATGGAGTTTTCATGTATTCTTGCGTTAGATAGGGGTACTCATTTCACAGGTCAAGTGATGAAGGCTACATGTGAAATTTTAGGGATTGAACAAAGATTTAACTCATCATTCACAATGAGTTGGTATTGTGGAGCACAAGAGTCAGCTTTAAAATGTTGGTATTAAAAGATGTCTCCTTCTGAATCTTCAAAATTCGAAAAGGGGGGGGGATAGAAGACAATTTAAGGTAACAAAAATTAGGAAAATAAGTCTATGGCAAACAAATTGGGAAGGATATTATGATATAATTGATATTATGGGTTTGACAATGTTAAAGGTTATCTGATGTTTGTGATTCTGTCTATATCTATCTATTACGTACATCAAACGTTTGAGTTCACAACAACCAAGTTAAATTGTACGTACCAATATAATGATACAGCTTTATTTTACATGTCAGTTACAGGTCGTATGATGAATAAAGAATAATTATGAATGATCGGAATCAAGAAAAATCAACAAGAGTCATCACCTATGGGACTGAATATTTTTCCATTTTGAAGGAAAAAGAACAAAATGACTATTTTTATTACTATTGGGACGATTGAAAAAAATAATAATGAAAAAGTACAAGGGGGATATTACATCTCTATGATTACAACGAAGTTTGCCAGAATAATTTGTATTAGTTCTGAATTATATAGATTTATAGGAAAAACAAGTAGTTGGAATGTAAAAATGATGTGGTACAAGTATTTTTTTAATACCCATGTTGGGAAACGCGAGTTTTATTTTCTATGACAGTACTTGGAAAACTATTAGTAATATTCGGTTATTATATTATAGTCTCCGATATTCTGATTTTGTTTTTTTAACACACTTATAGCAAGACTTGAACAGGTAGATTTTTAAGCTTTTTTTTTTTTACAATATAATCCTAAAATAATTTGTTTTCTACACCAGGCCAAGATTATTCATCATTAATATTTAGTTTAAAGTAAAGACATTTTATGATTTTATTTGAAGAAGGTAGAGCATGTGTACAGGTTACGTCAGATAATGAAATAGTTACAGATTTATTTCATATATGTACACATTCAGAGGTTTTATGAAAATAACTGAATTGTATTGGAGGAAATCCAATAGGAATATATTTACATGAGATTCAGAGAATGTCGCAGATTCTCACGCACAATGTAAGTATAGTTCCAGTACAATTGAATATATCTAAAATAAATGCGTTTCCTTGGGAGAAATACAACATGGTCAATAATGTTACAAATAAATAAACAAAATGGTCAATAATGTTAGGATCAGGCTTGGTGGATAAAGTTTAAAAAAAATGTGTTATAATGTATCACAGGCCTGCACAACTTGTAAAGCGAGAAGAGCCGAACTACTCCAAGGAAAACAGATTTGGGCCGCACGGGTAAAATCATCATCAACATCATATCTCCCCCAGCACCACTCATCACCATCATCCTCATATCTCCTTCAGCACCCCTCATCAATCTCCCCCAGCACCCTTCATCTTCATATATCTCCCCCAGCACCCCTCATCCTCATATCTCCCCCTGCACCCATCATCAACCTTTGTGAGACTCACCCTCTATCTCACACCCCCATCTCTCCCCCTCACCCATACACAATACTCCCCCTCCACATAACACACAATACCCCCCTGCAGACCACACACATCCCACCCCCTGCACCTCACCCCCCCTGCACCTCACCCCTACTGCACCCCCTCTGTACCTCACCTCCCCCCTGCACCTCACTCCCCCCTGCACCTCACCCCCTCACCTTCCCCCCCTACCCTCCACCTCACCTTCCCCCCCTCCCCTGCACCTCACCTTCCCCCCCACTCTCCTGCACCTCACCTCCCCCCTCTCCTGCACCTCACCTCCCCCCCCCTCCCCAGCACCTCACCTTCCCCCTCCCCTGCACCTCACCTTCTCCCCTCCCCTGCATCTCACCTTCCCCCCCCCCTGCACCTCACCTTCCACTCCCCTCCCCTGCACCTCACGGCGGCAGAGCAGGCAGGACAGCACACTCGCAAGCAGCGGGCACAGGAAGTGTCACACGCATAGAGCGTGCAGCCCTGAGACCAGGCTCGAGGGGGGGAGGAGGGGGGAAGCGGGCTCGCAGGGGGGGGAAAGTGGGCTCGCGGGGGGGGGGAAAGCGGGCTCGCGGGGGGGGGGGAAAGCGGGCTCGCGGGGGGGGGGAAAGCGGGCTCACGGGGGGGGGAAGCAGGCTCGCGGAGGGGGGGAAGCGGGCTCGCGGGGGGGGGGAAGCAGACTCGCGAGGGGGGAAGCGGGCTCGCGGAGGAGGGGGAAATGGGCTCGCGGGGGGGAGCAGGCTCGGGAGGGAGGACGGGGAAAGCCGCCGCGGCCCGCGTGTTGTGCAGGCCTGATGTATCAGTATTGGGTAATAATTTTTTTCATTCATCTTTTCATCATTGTATTTTGTGTAGTTTATTATGTATTGTTTTTCAACTATTTGTTATATGTATTGTGAAAGGAACGTATAGAAATGACCCGAGGAGAGGAAATTCAATTTTTCCAGTGGTAATTCTTTGCTTCAGAAAATATGGTATTTTGGCATTCTGTTTTTATCATTTTTGAATGTGATACGTATGATGGTTTGAGTGATTACAGGGATGTTATTATCTAATTTAGGGGGGTTGTAAGAAATCCAGTTCAGTGATATTATATTGTAATATTAATTAATCCAGTAGGAAGACATAATGCAGAGTATACAGAATATTTGCAATGGTTCTTTATTTACATACATTTTTATATCGCATATGATATTTTAATATTGAAATTGGTATCTTCTGATAAATTCAGTTACATTGGGATGGTGTTTAGTTATAGTGCAGCTGTGCTGTGTTCTCTGTAGAGTAGCCATGTGGGTGACATTTGAGTGACTACAGACAACTGTGGTTAGAGCTGATGCAACTGGAAGAGGCTATGGCATTAGATTGGATCTTCCAGAAGCATGTTATATTAGGTTATTCTCTGTATGGAGGCGTGGGCAGTTCCTTATCAGATTACACCAGTTTGGCTGTAGGAGCTTATCTGGAAACAGAATAAGATAGCAAGAACTGGATATTATCTGGATAAATATCTAGCAGGGGTAGCTAGAGGGAGAACAGAAGGATTACACCAGGAGCAGGACAGAGGGATTACACCAGAAAGATGTGAGAGGGATAACACCAAGATGAAGGAGAGAAGGTTCAACATCATGATATTAAGATCAAATAGCAGCATTCCACTCAGAAACAGAAAACTATGCAACTATCTTTGAGGATATTGTAACTTATTTGAATGTTACTGCCATGTTGTACTATTTTTGTATGTGAGTATTTATCTTCAAAATAAACGTTTATTTGTATGTGATGAGACTGGAATGCTGAGTCCTGTGCTGCTGGGTTAATCAGAGAAAGAGAAACAAGGACATTTTATACACCCAATCCCACACCTGCCCCTCTCCATCCTCAATAGTCCCACCCCTTACCTTAGGGGACCCCCTGTTAAGCGCTTTTAAGTTAGTTGCTGCTCTGCTGGTTCGTGGCACCGCTGCCTTCGCTAGTGCATGGTGTCGCCGTCTCCTCCCTCCTGCAGGAAGGCCGCATCATGCACTAGCAAGAGAAGGAAACGTGCACCAGCAGGGGAGGAGATGGTCCCGCAGCAACTTCCAGCGCTGGCCGGGCACTGCCGTTACCGGGCATGGGACTTCTGTCCCAGTACTCCTCGTCGGTTTGCGGGTGCAGGCCACATGGCCACACCTTGTGGCGACACCTTGCAAGTTTGATAGCCCTGCTCTAAAACATATCGGGGAGGAAGTCAGCTACATTTTATTTAATCTTGCCGGGGTATAATACCATCGGAAGAGGTGTTTGTAACAATTTTCCTTAATCAGTGTGCTAAGACAGTGGAGTGCAATCTTTTTTCCCTGTGCCCCCCTGCCAGCTGTCCCCCTCCCCTGCTTACCTTGGCTCTGACGTCAGTTGCAAAGGCGCCATGGCAACACGACATATGACCCCGCGGCGTCATTTGACGACGCGCCACCATGAGCTGTCTGAACCAAGGTAAGGAGAAGTTTACAGAGGCCTTGCAGCTTCCCCGGCATTAATTTAAATGCCTTCCAAAGTGTGTGGGGCCTCTGTAAACCCTGTGCCCCCCGCAGTGAATCTCGCAACCCCCCTGGGGGGGTGCGCCCCCCACTTTGTGCACCCCTGTGCCATGTGAAACCTTTCATATAGATTCACAAATCCTCCGATTCCAGGGACTCCCCCAGCTCTTCTCATTGTCTCATGTACAGTAACTTATCTTGTTTTTGGCCTGTCTTCAGGGTGAATCCAAAGTAGAGATTTGGTGGTCTGGAGTTTTAGGTCTTCAGCCTCCATTTTGACCCATCTAGTTTTTTTTTCTGTTAAGTGCCAAAAGGCGAGTTGGCCTATTCTGGCGCCCCTGATGAAGCTTACCCAGCGAAACGCCGTGTTGGGCTGACGTCACAGCTTGTTCGCCCCCCTCTGCCTCATGGAGAATCCTTGGAGAGGTCATAGCAAGCGGACCACACAGCACGGCTACAGAGCACGCCTGATTTATAGCCTTGTTTTTACTGCTGTACTGCAGTGAATATCTAATGAGTTTGCAGCATACCCTCTCATTTATGGATGCAATACTCTGGAATGTGGTTTGTACTATGTGACTGATTCTGCACCCTCCCTTTTGACCAATGGAGCACCCTACACTGACTATTTAACCATTAGACGCTGATATGTTCTGTCCCTTACCACAGGGGTGTGCAAAAAAAAGTATGGCCGCAACCCCCCCCCCCCCCCGCGCGCTTCCGAAATAGCCAGGACACCCGGCGCTCATTTTTTGATTATATATATATATATATATATAATGACACACACTTTTAAAGCTGCTTGGGCAAGGAGCAATTCATTATTTTTAAATGTATGGCCCAATTTTCTGCATACGTTGATGTATTTTACAAGTGTATTTTTTTAACAATAAATATGCATACGAGTGCTTTTTAAACAAGTGCTCATTTCAAGTGCTTTTTTCTTGCATGTACTATAATCCTTCTATTGCTCAATATGATGCAAAACCAGTGACTCATCATGTTATAGAATTCCAGAGGAAGAAACATCAACAACACTTGGTCAGGGAAATAACACTTGGTCAGGGAAATAACACTTGGTCAGGGAAATAACCCTTAACTTGGCCTGGAGGTAAAGTGAGAGATTCTGCTACTAACCGTGAAAACGCCTCACTCATCATGAGAAGCTACAGATGACTTACATAGCATGCCACATTAAAAGGACATATTTCCAGAGAATTCAACCTCCGGCTGAAATACCTATCTCATACATAAATTGATCAAGAGGAAGGCCCACAAAATAAAAAACAAACAATGAAACATTTGCCAATTAGGTCTTATAAAAGAAAAAATAATTCCCTAGTGACTCCAGTAATGGCAATCAGATTCCTTTCTGTCTCAATGCTCTTCCTGTGTTTATTTGTATGTATGTATGTATGTATGTATGTATGTATGTATGTATGTATGTATGTATGTCTCTTTATTTATATATAGTGCCTTTTATGTACATAGCGCTTTACAGCCGTAATACACATGACAAACACATAACGGGAATAAGCGCTTGAGACATAAAAGTAACATTAGGAATGAGTCCCAGCCCCGAAGAGCTTACAATGTAAGTGGTAAGTATGAAGAACGTAGAGAGACAGTAGGAAGGTGTTTTTGTAAGTGCGTCTGCAAGGGTCCAAGGTTGATATATGAGGTGTCAAGTATCAGCAGGGGAGCTACCCATATGCTTTGTGAAAGATGTGTGTTTTAAGATTGGTCATAAAAGGTGGCTCCAGAGGGTGCTAGTTGGATACCGAGGGGAAAGACATTCCAGAGGTGTGGGCCAGTGAGTGAAAGGTTTTAGTGGGGAGAGGGCAGTGGATACAAAAGGGAAGACAGAAAACATTGACCAACATCACTTTCCCTTCTAAAAATGTCTAACCTTTTCTTAAACATGTCCACTGAATGCACATAGTGTACGTGTTCTGTATGAAATAACTATAGTGCAGTAAAAGCTACTTCTAAGGCTGCGTCCACACTGTCGCTGACCGCGATTGGCGCGGTCATCACAATCAATTTTAATTTGTCCGGCCACGCTCACGCGGTGTGCACTCATGTGTGTGCACGTACGGTCACCGAAGCTGGGCACTTGCCGAGACAAAGTAAATTGACTTTCGGGCGTGCTGAGGGGTCCCAATCAGCGGCAGTGTTTTGGCCACGCCCCCCCCCCCCTCGCGCCGACAGAAAAAGTTGCCAGACACCCGACCGCTCATGCTTGTAGAGTTGGTGACATCACCACTCTGAAGCATGAGCGCGGTCCGCGGTACGGGGGACGCAGCCTTAGTTACAAAACGATAGAGAGGAAGAGAATTGGCAGAGCACTACTGTAGATATCCAGAAAAAAGTAGAGAGGAGGGTGCGCGTCCCATGAAAAAGTTATTTATTGGTCATGGAAAAAAGGGCAAAGGAGAGCCCCACCAACGTTTCACGCTTCTCAGAGCGCTTTCTCAAGATGTACATATCACAACTTTATTAACATATATATAGGTACAAGATAACATAATAAACCATTACTCACAGCCCCAGTGTGGCCCGCCCTCTCTAATTGCTAATACTCTCCTGGTGTATGCATATATCCTGTGTCTGTGCACAGGGCTGACGACGACGACTAGCCCCGCCCCTAGCTACCAATCCGGAGGCAAATGAGGTCTGACAGCCCCCAGTGGTACGCGCTTGCGCAGTAACCAACGGAGGGAAAGTCCTCTATGTCAATGGAGGCTGCGGGACGCGGGGGAGGTACGTCATCATGATGCCCTAAGTGCGCACGTCACTGGGGCTCCGAGTGCGCGCGCATCTACACTACCCAGGCACTAATCCCTCCCCGAAACCGGAGCAGACAAAGGGAGACGCGGACCATAGGAGGAGTGCGCTTGCGCAATACCAACCCGGCGCAAGGGGCTCACAGAATACCCCGAGTGCGGGGTGGGAGAGTAACAACGGGAGCACAAAATCCTGCGCAACACAGAATTGGACCAAAAAATGTGCTGTGAAAAAAGACAACATGACATTATTAAAACTTCATGAATTTAAAAAAAATGTGTTAACAAAGAAAAGCATAAGTAAAGACCCCCCTGTGTAACTCTGTTATGACTGGTGTTAATCAACCAGAAGGGGTCAAAATAAAAGATAATTTGACATATGTATAGTCAAACCAAAACCCTGATCTATTAGGGAGTTTAAGGGTAAATGAACTAAGTGGATAAAGAATGGTAAATATCATGAAGTTTGAATGGAGAAATTAAATATGATATACTATTAAGATATTGTATAGTAAAGTTCTTATCTAGAAAAGTTCATCCAAACATATAAACTCATGATTGCTTAGCATCCAAATCCACATAATAACCCTAGCTGATACATCCAACTACTAGAGCATAACAAATGTATAGATACTCTACATATCAAAAAGGCGGGACAAAAATGCTCTATAGGAACTTCCAGGAACATCTTGAGACGTGATTAGTAAACATGGAACAAGAGGTATACAAGAGGTATACATGGCAACATATTAAAATATTAAAAAGAGGGGGGGGGGGGGTGCAGCTTATTGGGAAGGTAACGTCTTCACAAAAACACCATATAGAGAAGGCATCATGTTGAAAAACATGTTTGGAAAAAGGTGTTTGGAGTGTGATAGGAGTACCTGTCTCCTATCAAGCCTACATTCAGGGGTCCCAACACGAGTATCTCATTATTCACTCATTTACCCATCTCACTGTTGTGGTCTTTAGCATTACACATTCACATGGTTTAGTTACAACATGGGCTGAAAGTGAGCAGGAGTATATTATTTTTGATTATACCCAATACTGTTATATTAACATGATTTCGTAAAACTAACCTCTTTGTGCAAAAAACATACATATTCATATTTGTGTCACTAAAAATCACACTACAAGTGACACATGAGAACCATTAACCACGTCTATTTAGTTGTGTCTGGGTTGGCGATACCTGATATTTCACAATGAGCGAGCTTGGGCTTGGTGACAGGTGGATTCAGGTAATAGCAGGCTCTCTCTCTGCAGTACACCACTTGTTTCTGGTCCAGTGTTTGCTTTATATACAGTGGCATAGGGGTGAAGGCTGTATAACCGGAAATAAGACAAGTGCTGCTGTTGGGCATTAGGATATTTTATTAACCTTTCAATTTTATTCTTCTAAAGCACTGAACACCACTAAAGAACTGAAGAGGTAAATAGTTGCTTAGCTCATTGGGTGCTCAACTCCGGTCCTCAAACTTCCTCAACAGGGCAGATTTTAAGGCTATTCCTGCTTCAGCACAGGTGGCTTCGATTGAGCCACCTGTGCTGAAGCAGGGATATCCTGAAAATCTGGCCTGTTGAGGGGGCTTGAGGACTGGAGATGAGCACCCCTGGCTTAGGTAATGAAGACGTGTTTTGGACAAATAGTGAAGTAAGAAAAGGAGATTCCACGAACAAAGGGAACAAAACAGCATAACAAGTAATTCTGAAAAACGGCATCAAAATCAGTTACACTTATCACCAGCCCTGTATCGGAAACTCGGGAGAGATTGCATAAATATAACTTGTATTTTAACCGATCAACATGCAAATATATTTGCATCACGCAACCCCAACGCACGTTTCGCATTTGCTCCTCAGGGGGAGGAGCATCTGCTAAACAACTTCCAAAATACAATACATATACTTCCACCAATTAGTCAATTAAATATCAGTACTGAATAAAATTGTAAAAAAGAAAAAAAAATGCAATACAAAGAAAATTTCATATAAAAACAATTAATAAATAAATCTAAATTGGTAGAACCTTATACAGAACAGATTAAAATGGTACATTATGCTACCATCTACCACTGTATGGGACGCCCATATGGCTGTAATCCTGGGCGTCTTCATAAGTGCAGTCATAATAAGACGAGCAGATAAAAACTAATGGAAACAATAAATAAGGAAACAATTAAACTGGAAATTCAGCATAAAAAACAACCCACAAAGCAGGCGTGGGAGAAACTGATCGGCCTCCGGTGGGAACGTAATGTACTAACCCAAGACAAAATAGAAACATCAAATATGATGGACAGAACAGAAATATTATGACAAAGTCAAGACGGCAGATTCCCTCCTAGCACATAAATGAAATAAATTTAAGACCTTCTCCAATATTGAGCAGATTAGAAATAGCAGGGCCTGAGCGAGCGTCTTAGAATATTTTCATAAACTCTATAATATCCCGAGGTCACCACTGGAAAAAGCAAGGGGGTAATCCAGGAGTTCTAAGAAAAAGCAGGTTTTACCAATGTGCTGCATGCAGACAAAGAGACGCTGGAGGATATGAATTGCTGCAGTTTAAGGTGGCACAGGGTTACAGCTCCTGTGGTACATGCGAGTCCACTAGACTTTTTTGGAAATGTACCATATTGTCTGTAAATCCGCTGTAACCTCTGCACAATGCGAAGAGCCATAAATTGCACATACACAACATTGTTATTTATATAGAAGTGTTGAAATGTAACAATGAAAGGACGGGTTTTATTCATTGTGTTGGGTGGATGTATGTAATAACCTAGCATAATATTTTCTTTAAATGTATTTTTGTGGTGGTCTTTTATAGTCTTATGACTGTGTTATGCTATATTGCAGGGGAGCGCAAACTTTTTGAGCTGCGCCCCCCTGCCTGCTCCCCCTCGCTTTTGCGCACCACTCACCTTGTTTGGCGGCGTCAAATGACGTCCCCCCTGTTGCCATGGAGACGGACGTGTGACATCACTCCGCATGACACCGCTGCGTCATTTGACGCCAGCTCTGCAGAATCCTGGTAAGTGAGTTGCAGAGGCCTCACGCGATCCCCCGGCATTTAATTGAAATGCCTCGGAGAAGAGCACGCGGCCTCTGCAACTGCCCGCCCCCCCCCCCCCCCCAATAAATCCAGGGCCCCCCGCTGCTATATTGTATTGTCACTATAATAGCTATAGGACATGCTGTATTCTTTTTTAAGTGTGTGCTTCCAGTACAGCCGAATGTCAGGATTAAGGATGGCTTTTACAAGGGGTAACAATTTTTGTTCATACAAATGACAGTCACATAGAAAAATTATGTTATTGGAAGCAACAAGTGATTAGACACCATATTATTCATGGTGCATATTTTTGGACAGCATAAGACAGTATGCCCCCTAGCTTAAAGCTGACAGACTGCTTGTCAGATCTAGTTTAGCCTAACAAGAATAAGAACATGTTCTAAAAAAGCTCCCAGAATCAGTGGAGAAATTCACCCAGGAAGTGCTGACTTTACTCAAATACTATGCAAGTGCCATACTCGGAACAGCTGTAATCAGGAAGATATTGTGATTGTCTGACTTATCTGAAGTGAAGGGTAATTTTATACAATCACCGCACTTGTGCAATCTGCATTGCGATGCACGGCTTCTTTCCATGTTAACAAATGGTGGGGGGGGGGGGAAGGTTACAGCCGCTTAGATTTCTGCCTTAAAAAGGTTTCACTAGAAGAGATACAGAGAAATGCATTTCTATTTTCAAGTAATCCAACTAAAAAAAGAAGTTGACATGGCCCCTGTCTTTCATCATAGGGCAAGCCACATCATATACAGTACACATCTGGATATCCCTACATGGAGTCTCAGCATCTGTAACCACTTCACTGCTGGAGAATTGCTGTCCCTTCAGCACTGACATTTGTATTTACTAAAAATTGCAATCTCATAGTTTGCTTAAAGCAGCAGTGCCACCTTGCCTAGGGTGACCAGATTTTGAAAATGAAAAACCGTAACACATAAATTTTTTTTTATTAATACTGCAAATGACATTACCAAAAAAAAATTAATATTAATGATATTTATCGTATAGTGTCACCATTGATGCTGTATTATTCATTCTACCTCTACCTTCTCCCCCATTCTCTCTATCCCTCCCCTACCCGTTTCTCTCACCCATCCCCTCATTCTCTCTCGCCCTCTCCCAGTCTCTCTCTCCCTCCCTCCCCACTCTCTTCTCCCTCCCTACCCTCCCCCATTCTCCCTCTCCACCCCATTTTCTCCTTTTCATCCCCCTTCCCACCCATTCTCTCCCTTCCCTCCCCCAATTCTCTTTCTCCCTCCGCTCCAACATTCTTTCACCCCCTCTATTCTCTCTCCCCTCCCCATTCTCTCTCCCCCATTCTCTCCCCCCTCCTCTTTCTGACCTGCACAGACACCCAGCCACTGACCTGCACAGACACCCACACAGACTGACATGTAGACACACTCAGCCACTTACCTGCACAGACACTCACACAGCCACTGACCTGCAAAGACACACACACACACACACACACACACAAAGACCGACCATCACACAAACATTTTAAAATAATTGTCGGGACACCGGGACATGTGTAGTAAATCCGGGACTGTCCTGGCTAAACCGGGACATCTGGTCACCCTAACCTTGCCTTCCCCCATGCCCTCCCATTTTTATATATGTGGGAAGCACTGGGTCCCCGGGCGCCAAACCACATTTCAGTCCCGGGGATGCCCTGGTTACCGAGATGGTCATGCCAGTTACTTCATGGAGGTTTACAACCCCTGGAGGAAATGGGCAATCTCCATTTTGTGTCAGAGGGGATTGTACCTGCGGCACCTTCCCCGGGAAGCATGTTCAGCTCCGGAGACCCCCGCATCCCACCCATGCAAAAAACAACAAAATGGGTCAAACAAAGAAACAATCTATCTATATCAAACTATACAGAACTGATCCTTTCAGGTTTTCAGATACACTACATTTTCTTCTTTTGCACATATAAATGAATATTTCTGTAGCTTAATATCCACAGACAGTAATTACCTAATGAAAGTATCATTTCTACCTAACACTTTGCTCTACTTTTGGCCGACTGCGGGTACATCGCTCCGGCTAACAAGGTAAACAACATTTTATTTCTAGTAACTACAATATTCCTTCTCATTTTTATTTGACCTATCACAAAATAATGTAATTTAATGCATTTATCAAATAATACATTTTAGGATATACCAAATAAAATACAAATAAATATTATAGTGGTATGTGTCTAATAGGGTCTCCATTTATGCTGTATTATTTCTTTATTTCAGTTTCCTAACAGAACGCAAACTTGAGTGTAGCAAAATGACGGTTTGGTTTATATTAATACCGCTCTATCGCTCCTCCCCCCCCCCCCCAATCCTCTCTCCCCCCACCCCCCACCTCCTCTCACAGTTCAAGGTCCCTAGTGGAAAAAGGGGGCAGGTCCAACCTGGCGGCAGAAACCGGAAGTGGTGACTGACTTCCGGTTCGGACTGCTGGGGCAGGCCCCTCCCTCACCCTTTTCCGCCACCACCATCCTCTTCCGCCATGATATCACCCAAACAAGAAACTGAGACATTTAAACAATTTGGAGAAAATTATCGGGACACCGGGGATGTTTTATGAAAATCTGGGACGTTCCCGACTACCCTGGAACGCATGGTCACCCTACCTACAGTATACAGCATGTCCCGCGCTATATCGGTTTAATTTTGATTTAGTGGAAAACATCATGAGCTCTATTATCTGAGGCTACCATGGTAACCTTTAGGCTGCACTCCATTTTAACCTGCCAGACACTTCATATTTCAAACGCTTATATCTCATGACCGGAACTAAAACAGCGTTAGAAAGGAGAAGAGGAGGAGATCTAATAAAGTAAAACATATTGCAAAGAAGGACAATCAGTGCAGACTGTTACTTTAAAAGCATATTCATGGAATTTTATGGAATTTATGGGGCAATTGGCTCAGGTTAAGAGATACACATTTTTTCATAGCGGTAAGAAATGGATTATCCATGTGTACATTCCATGTTTCCGTTCTTATCATTATCTTGTACCATTTACATGGCTATCTCTGTATAATTTGTATTATTTTAATATGTGTGCTGTAGAGAGCTGAAGGTAAGGGATGTAATATTAATAAGCCACACCCCGGCTAAGCCAATTTCTCTGTCGTGGTACATACTCCACAAGCAATAGCGCCATCAGTCACCCTTTCTGCCCTGATAGAACTTGCAATGTGTTGAAGGACGATGTGTAGTAAGAATGAACTCATTCAAGTCTCAGCGCTTCCTTTTCTAAGACAGTTGCCATCTAATCTCCGATCAGCAAAGTTCTATAGTTCGGACATGCAGGTCTTAAAGAGGGGATTCCAGCTGCATGGTTTTTATTTTATTTTACTTGATCGGTGGTCTCCCAACGTCTTGGGGACTCTCCTCTTTCCGGAGATATTTGGAGTTTTTTGTGCTGGTTTTGACACACACAAAAAATAATAATATGAAAGGTGTGGCGGCGGGTTACAAACACGACCATTAGAAATCAGAGACAATCGCCCAATGATGTTGTGGCTTTTCTATAAGACACTGGAGTGATTCCTGACTGGCGGTTACAGTATGTTGCGGTTTCCCCAGTTTTAACCACTGAGGAGAGGCCTCGGGAGACCTCCTGGTTCCGGTAAGATAAAAGAGCCGGGGATCTGCTGCTTTTATTTATTATACAGTAGGTGTATAAGAAAATAAACATATTTCCTCCAGGATTTACCACCCTCTCATATAGGTAAATCACACCATGAGCCTCCATTTACTGCATTTGGCTCGAACGAGTGCTGCCGATAACCCATAGTTTGCTATTTCAAGTCATCTTCTTGTATTTCATTGAATTACATGGCATCCAGACTAGTCTGCATCTTTAAATTTAGATGCTACAAATTCGGCTTGCACCAAAGCAGCACTGAACGGCTGACTGACATATGCAGCACAGAGAAGGACGATGAACCCTGGGAAAAGGACCAAGGAGAAAAGATTTTTCTATGAAACATGTAATATTTCCACCTGCACAGTGCATATCCCAGTTATCAACATTTTCTATTTCTACCTATATATCACTACATATGCTTACAGTTCTCCAACGACTACTAATGCTTTAAAAATGCAAGCTTTCCAAAAAATAGAAAAAATGACAGGTCCCCTCCTTCCAGCAGAGGCTCCTGCAGCACATTGCTACTCAATATTTTGTACGCCTTTCAGGCTACAGAAGATGAGTTAAATTGGTAAAAAATATATATATCAAATAAAACGTACACAATGCAGAAATACCATTTATAAATACTTGCCAATGCATTGCTGGCACATCTGGGAGCAGAGGGATTACAATGAAGTTTTCACTCCTGGTGCAGAATAAAATCGTGGCCAATGCAGAATCTGCATATACTGTAGGATTTGTAGCCGCCCTGCATCGTGTGTTGCAGGCAAGATCCCCGAGCACAGCCACAGGCTGCAAAGGACCTGCTCTATTATTTTATCTACAGCACAAACACAGCCACTGCACACATCCCCATCTCTATTGCTTAGCTTGCAATGCACTGCATGCCCCCCACGCATTATTACAAGAGCTTTAGCAGAAGATATTGCACAGCACGTACAGTAACACACAGTCATTGCTGAAATGACATGTATAATTCTCCATCCGCGCAGTGAAAGGCACAGATCGCAGCAGATCAGGATCTCCTACCTGCAGCCCTCCAGAGAAGCTTCAGTTTCCTACCCCTGGTAATGCTCAGTGTTTTGGGGAACCAGAAAAAGAGACGTGCGATTCTCCGGATGGTTTTGCCAAGCTCGTGTCTTACTGCCATGACTGCTCGTCGCTACGGGCACACTGAGCTGGTGTCAAGGATCAGATAAATATGCAGACAGCACAAGGGAGCAGACCTCTGCACATCAACGTGTGACATGTTTGCTCTGAGCAGCGCCTCAGCCAGCATGCCTCAAGACCACCTGTTGTCCGAGATCCTCTCTCCCCCCCCTCCCTCCCTCCCTCTCTCAGTCAGCTGGGTCATCCCAGACATGGCTTCTTGTGCAGCAATGGGACATATTAATAGATGTGCAACACTAAAGAACTGCAGGCAGGCTATTGAAATCCTAATCCGGGGCGCCCTTTGCGGTGTTATCAGAGTAAGAAAGAGCATGTATTGTGTCAGACAGAAACAAAATCGTGTTTCACTCCTTGAGTTAGTCCCACTGCTGGAAACTGGCTTCATTCATTCCCAGCATTAGGCTCCTACAACTCAATGGCTGTGCATTGTTCTTTTGCTGTATTTATTAGCTAGTATTGTTATGCTGGATATTAATTTGTATTATAGTGACATTTTTACGGACAAATCTTTTTTTGCACTTTTAATAATTTCCCTTGCGATTTCCCCTCCCTGCAATGTAGGATCCTTAGCAAGACTAAACATTGTGATCCGGAGATTTGTGGGAACACACACTAACATCCTAAAACAAATACAGACATACCCCGGTTTAAGGACACTCACTTTAAGTACACTCGCGAGTAAGGACATATCGTCCAATAGGTAAACGGCAGCTCGCGCATGCGCCTGTCAGCACGTCTTAAACAGCAATACCGTCTCCCTACCTGTACCAAAGCCGTGCGCAAGCGGGGAGACTATAGAGCCTGTTACACATGCGTTATTTACATCAGTTATGCACGTATATGATGATTGAAGTACAGTACATGCATCAATAAGTGGAAAAGGTAGTGCTTCACTTTAAGTACATTTTCGCTTTACATATATGCTCCGGTCCCATTGTGTACGTTAATGCGGGGTATGCCTGTAGTACTGTATATTTCAAACATCAGCGTAGGAAAATAGTGCACTGAGGGCACATTGACTAAGCGCAGTAAGACTCGAAGGCAATGACGACTCATTCAGTTGAGGTGTCTTACGGCTTCGCACCCGCTTCAGAAATGGGCCCAAATGTTCAGCCGGTTAAATCAGAAGTCCTTTCATAATAGAATTTTGGAATACAAATGATACAAATTGGCACTGAAGGGTTTTTGTTTTCTTTCTAAAGTTGCCCAAGTGCAACATTTGAGAAACAAATAACATCAGCGTTGGCAAAGAAAAACCGGCATTACTTCCAGTGGTGTTTTGTACTGGGAGAATCTGCACCACTTGTACCTGGGGTTGCCTGGGGTTGGGGTTGTACCTGGGGTTGCCAGGTGTCAAGTATTGAACCAGACTGTCCTGTATTTGGACACTGTCCAGTAATAAATTAGAGGTAACACTGGGCATGTATGTGTCCGGTGCTACATCTCTGGGCATAGTGACCTGACCAGCTTGAGGGGGGGGCGTGGGATTTCCCCGAGCAGAGAGAGGCCACGGCTGTTGCTTAGGGGCTGCTCAGCTTCCTCCATCCTAATTGTCTGCATTACCCGGCAGCAGCCAATCAGGAGGAGGTGTCAGGAGCCTGGGAGGGGGGCTACAGAGGAGGAAACAGCATGGAGCGGAGGTGTGTGTCTCTCTCTTGAGTGTGTCGCACCTTGTATCATTGTGTCCAATAATTTTGGAGAAGCCACCTGGCAACCTTACTTTTACCCCCGTTTTGCAACATGGCATCTTTGATTGATGAAACAGGATTAAAGACACCAAATATAGCCGCTTACAGAAAGACAGGTACAAAATAATATAAACAGCATCGTAAGCTTGCTTGAATCACTAAATAAAATCACTTTAAGTAAAGTACCACATATTAAATTTCTGGAGCAACCACCTCATCTAGATCCACAATAAATAACGATATACGTACATACACACATACATACATACATACATGCAATAATGCTGTGTACCAGAAATCTGGTAGCTTTACATAAGATGTACAACTATAATTTAGATTATAATAAAAGCCTGAAAATACCTTTGAAGAGCTACAGTATAAGGTCCTGGTTCTGGTGTACATACACGACATTAATCTCTAGGAGAAGGAGTGGCTCAGTGAGTAAAGACACCGATTGACACTGAGATTGTTGCAGGGGAGCCTGGTTCAATTCCCAGTGTCGGCTCCTTGTGACCTTGGGCAAGTCACTTTATCTCCCTGTGCCCCAAACCAAAAACATAGATTGTAAGCTCCACGGGGCAGGGACATGTGCCTGCAAAATGTCTCTGTAAAACGCTGCGTACAACTAGCAGCGCAATACAAGAACGTGCTATTATTATTATTATTAGTGGTACAGCGTCTGCATCTGCCGCAGGCTCCAGATGTATGGAGGCGATCTCCTACGGTACAACACAATCCCCTCTCCTTCCCCAGAAAGATCACACACCAGGCAGGAGGTATAACTGGAACTGATTTATTCTGTTCAGCCGGCACAGCTGTTCAACAGTCACAGCCTCTACCCAATACAGTCTCTGGCTTGTTATCCAGCTGTAGGATGGTCCCTGGATCTACACTAAGGGTCAAGGGCCCCCGCAGCAGTCCTTGTTCTTCCCTGACCCTCTAACAGGGTCAGGGGGAAAGTACACACTCACTCTCCCTCAAAGGGAAGAGGAACAGGGAAGGCCAATAGGCAGGCAACCTGTGGGTGACCTGCCTCTCTCAACTACATTTGGGTTGCAACTCCCATAAGTACAGTAGGAGGAGGGCACCTGGTCTGACCCAGGATTGGGTAGAACCCAAGCCTAGTTCCAACTCCTCCCCTGTCACTCAAGGGTACTGCTGTGAGTGGGGAAAACCCATGATGGATCCTAGCTGGCCTGTTCTCATCAGGACTTACTGCTAGGGAGGGCAGACTGGTAGCCAAAAAACAGTCCTGGCTACATATTTATATATTTTTTAAATCAGCACTTTGACCACAAATGTCAGTTTCCATTTATATAGCGTTTTGCGTCATGGACTTACATAGGAAGATAACTGCATAAATGGGATGTACAGAAGTCAAATAATCAATCATACACGTGCCGCAAGACAGAAACAATTCCCACTGCTGGAGGCAGCTAATGGCTGTACACAATAGATGCAAAGCTGTTGTCAGTCAAGTTTTTGAGGCATGCAGTCAAGCAGAAAGCAATACGTTCTCTCTAGTTTTCGGAGATGCAGCAACTAAAAAAAGTGCTAGAATCTTCCGAATGTATTGTGAAATCCACAAAATGCCTTTGTTAGAGAAATGTTGATGGAAATGAATATTGCCAGGGAATCTCCTAGTAACAGAGCATATTACTCTCATCACAGCTTAGTAATAACTGCACACGTTGCACTGTACTTTCTTCAGTGAGGCATACACCCCTTGACTAGCTGTTACTTCAAGGGGTGTGTATTGGACTTCAGTGTTTGTTTGTTTTTATACAGTCTCGAGTTCGGCATTTGTGACATGTCAAAAAGAATTTCCCTTTGTATCCAGCATGTTATTTTTTGTATTTTGAATGATGTTGTTCCTGGGTGTAACTGTGCCTCCTCTGTGCCTCCTGAATGGCAAAGGCCGAGCGCTGCAGCTAAAGGCAGACTGAGGATTCCACAAGAGAGCGGGCGAGGGATTCAGCTCACATTACCCATAGGGAGAAGTGCCGGGCTCTGGAGACAAAGTGACAGTATTAGCACATCTATCCCATAACTAAACACAAAAAAAAACAACCAACAAAAAAAACACTGCAGTGTGCAATTCCTCTTTTTTCCCCTCTGGCAAAGGAAGTTAGTACAGTTTTATTTTTCACAAGCTGTGCAGCAATTTGCATAGAAACTGTTGGAAGTATTACGGCTTTTAGTCATAAAAAGGTCTACTTTACTTTATGCTAATGCTGTGGAGAAAAGCTGGATCCCCCAGTGTGAACAGGACAAGGGGATGTCAAAATACGTCACTTTTGATGATGTAAAACTGGCATCCTACTGCTGCATTATAACTGCTTTGCAGTGGGAGTTTTTTTAAAGAATCCATTTACTTATTCTGCTTACACATCTATATAAAAGCAGAACCTCAGAGTTTCCCCAACCTACTACTTAATGTCATTCTTGTCATCTTGTGCAACACGTACTTTCCGCAAAGACCGGGCTCAAAATGAAAGTGAAGGGGGTTTTTCTGGCCGTGGCTTCTGTTAGGGACAAGCGACACAGGATTACTGGAGCACTCCGTAATTATATTGCTTGAAATAACTAAGCGGTATTTCACAGGTTGTAAAACAACAGTGCTGTGGATGGCTACGATGCTTTTACTTTTGAGATTTTATAAGAGGCAGCTGGTTTTATTACAGCGTGCTATAATCCTGCAATAAAGTCCTTGAAATAAGATGATGGTAATGCACTGATCCTTAATGACAACTATTAGGGTTACCAGGTGGCTTCTCCAAAAATACTGGACACAATGGTGAAAGGTTCGCCACGTTCGAGACACCCACACCTCTCTGCTCCATGCTGTTTCCTTCTCTCTTTGGCCAGGCTCCTGACACCTCCTCCTGATTGGCTGCATTACCCGGCAGCAGCCAATCAGGATAGAGGAAGCTGCCCAGCCCCCTAGCAACCGCGCTGCTTTGTCCCTGCTCGAGGAAATCCTGCAGCCCCCCAAGCCGGTCAGGTCACTATGTCCAGAGAGACAATACCTGACACATACATGTCCAGAATTAGATAGAGCTCTTTGACAAAGGGACCTGTTCCCGAAACGCGTCAGAGCAGTCCTGTACCCCTCACTTGTTACTCATTAAACTCTTTGAAACCTTTTTGCTGGTCTGTGGCCCCCTTTCTCTTATTTTGCTGTGCTCCGTTTCCTGGACTCCACGGGATATCTATCTGATCTTCTACGCTGGCGTGATGCACGCACCACCACTGGATGAGCGGCTACATCAATGAGTACTCACCTATTTACTCCTTATGTCATTCACACATGCAGTTTGTTCTGAGAGGCTAGGCATGACCCTTATGGTATATATATATAGGCCTGCCAGCCTCTCTGAGACATTTCATTACTGCTTTGTTCACATATTGACAGGAGTTAAAGTCCTTAGGTGTTTTTAAGTCTCACGTAGCTTGGATCATAGCTCAGTCTCCCTCTGGTGTGACCTATGTTAATGGACTTTAAATATACATGTCATGGTCATTACTGAGCCCTGATACTGGGACTAGTTCCTTTAAACCCCATGTCCAGAATTACCTCTCATTTTTTACTGGACAGTGTCCAAATACAGGACAGTCCGGGTTCAATACTGGACACCTGGCAACCCTAACTTACTATGCATCCAAGTACTTTTCTCTGTCTGCCCCAGCTTGCTCGAGTGTCAGGAGGAGTTGGGGAGGAGTTACATGGTCCGCATATTATAATGAGATGGATCAGTCTGTATCACTGTGTTCCACTCTTTTGCCCCCCAAAAAATCTGCCAAGTGAAGCACATCCACAATTCTGCAGCAGACTTAAAGAAGCTGTTCTTACATGTGTCACATCTCTGCTCCAAAAAAGCAGAGCAATGCATCTAAACCAGGGTTAGCCAACTCCAGTACTCAAGGGTAACCAACAGGTCAGGGGGGGAGGGGAGGGAGGGCGAACTGATAACAGATCACAACTATTTGGTTCTCCAACTCTCTTCAATTTCCTTATTTACGTTAACCATTTTTCTGCCAGAAGAGCGTGCATGGCCGCTCTGGCAAAGAAAGGGTTAAGAACAAAGGCAATTTGATCTTCGACTTCCTCCCCATTTGAGATTGCTTATGTCGCCCAAGCATTTTTAAATCAATGTACTGACTGCTTGGGAGAGCGAATTGAAAAGCCTTGTTTTAACAGGCGCCCTGCCCTCATTTTAGCGCCATTTGAAAATGGTTTAAAAAAAAAAAATTTGCACAACTAAGTGGAATAAGGTTCTCCCTCTCTCCCCCTCTCCCTCTCTCCCCCTCGCCCCACGCTGCTTTGTGTACAAATCTAACCAACTATCACTTAGAAAGTTGGCAACCTGCCTATCCGGTGAGTGGCCCCTCGCCGGCTGAGTGACACCGGACGGTACATAGGAACGTGCAGTGATCCCATTGCAGGAGGAAGTGTTGAGTGTAAATGCAGCGGAACACGTCTAACTTGTTAAACACAATCATGGGCTGAATCTGTCCTACAGAGTTTAACCTTCAAGCCTTCGGAAATATGGAACCCATCGTTAACATGCATGTTTCACATACTAAGCAGCAACATTAACTCATGCAAAGCCACCACTGTGATCACTTTGTGTGACATGGGCACACATAGCTGCTTTGTCTAGACCAGGTGTGCGCAAACTGGGGGGCGCGAGATTGTCTGCAGAGGGCGCAGGGTTTATAGAGGCCCCGCCCGCTTCCCGAAGGCACTAAAATGAAATATCGGGGGAGCGGCAAAGGCCTCTGTAAACTAAACTAAACTGCACTTACCTGGGCTCAGACGGCTTCTGGAGACGCGCCGCCCGTGGCAACGTGGCGCCAAATTACATCACGTTACAGTGACAACACGACGCCCAGAACGCCGGAGCCGAGGTAAGGGGAGGGAGGGCGCAGGGAATAAAGATTGCGCTCCCCTGGTGTAGACAACCATATAAAATGTAGACACATTTTGATGCTACATTTCTATTAGGAAATAACTAGACACAAAATAAGTTATGGTGAGTAAAAAAAAGTATCAAAAACTCTGTCGTACAGTGTACAGCAAATAAAAATACCAATGTGAGAACATTCACATCTCAGACAGGTCTGCAGCCCTGCTCCTCCCCATTATCTCTTGGCATTCAATGCATCCACCGCAGCTAGGGATTCTGGGTAATGCCAGGCAAATGAGCACTCTCAGGGTCACTCTTTGCTTCTTGTCCATTACATTACAAAATGATATATATATAGACACATCTAACACCCCCAGCCCTCAGTGAAAAATAAGGTAGATATAACAACAGTCTGTGTATAGTGACAGGGGTTTCATCTGTTCAAAGGGGTTTAGCTCAGCGGTTACCTTACATCTTGGTGAGTCTGTGCCGGCTTGTAATCAAGGAGTTAATAAGGAAAAAGGGTGCCAGGAACTTTGCGCATATCTGCATTCATCAGGACAGGTTTTACGCTTATAGATAACTTAATAACTTAGACATTCTTCACCTTGAAGTCTTGGACAGAGGCTTCTCTAGCCCTTCTGTGACAGAATCCTGCAATTATTCTAGGTCCCTACACTGAAAGATACGGTCCCTGCCTGGAAAACAATAAAGAAGGTTGCTCCTTACCCCACAGGCCTGCTAGCCTGGAGACCCCCTTTGATGGGTCTAAATCTGGGGTGGAGCATAGTACAGGATCCCTGATGTTAGTGATCCCTGGAGGTTCCTGAATGGTAAAGTCCTCCTTGGGGGTCTGGGGATAAAAGTGCGTGTCCCCAACTTTTATATCTATCTAGGGTGTAGCCAAGTCTGCCCCCAGTAACTGGGCAGACATACCTGTTGCCACTTTATCACTCCACTGAGCATGTGACTCTTCCAGAAGTCACAGGGATGTGAAAGGGGTAACATATTGGACATATTATAGTAGCCACTATTACTTCCTCACATGTCTAGCCTTGTGAGGGCTGTTTAACCCCGGCACTGCCTGCAGCTACCAGGGCTGACATGCAGGGCAAGGGGAATTCAAAAATCACTAAGGGAATTTAAAAAATGCCTAGTTCTCCAAGGGCCATAGCTAGTCAAGGCTTTGGTTAACCCTCTCACTGCCAGAAAGGCCTGCAAGACATTGCTTTCCATTGATATACCATCTTGTCAGCGTTGTAGCTGCTCTACCAGCAAAGGGGTTAAAACCAATAAAGCACATACATATATACATACACACACAACACATATATAACCAAAATCAATCAGAAACTTTTTAGTATTTCTACGGTCACCTGATCATTGGGCTACTTTACTCCCCACCTGCGTAAGTCACAAAGCGGTCACTGAATTGCTGTTCCTATGGTAACTGGCTGCAGCCGCCGCACAGCAACAAGGACATTTCCAACACCATTTTTTTAATTTGACTTTAAATATTCCTTAAGAAAGGGTTTGCGTTTCACAAAGCATTGCATTTTTAACACTAAAAATGGCATCTGTACGTGTTAATATTTATCAATTTGTTGTTTCTTTTAGCAGGAAAGCGGATTAGGCAGGTAAATAAAAGTCTCTTCTCCTCTATGAAAAACTGAGGAAAATAGGGTTTAGAAATATACAGCTGACTCCAGTTATAGCGCGGTGCTTGGGGTCCAGAGGCTCTGATTGCACCCCTCAGGGGTTCCGAGCCACCGGAGGGGGACAACTGGGATAACTCTCTCAGCTGTCCCAGACCCGGCTGTGCCGCGGCACCCCACTGCAGGACTGACCCGGCATCGGCTTTGTATGTCTGTGTGTGTCTGTGTGTGTGTGTGTCTGTGTGTGTGTGTGTGTGTGTGTGTGTGTCTGTGTGTGTGTCTGTGTGTGTGTGTGTGTGTGTGTGTGTGTGTGTGTGTGTGTGTGTGTGTGTGTGTGTGTGTGTGTGTGTGTGTGTCTGTGTGTGTCTGTGTGTGTCGGGTAAAAAACATACTTGGAGAGGTTAAATACCTGAGGCTGGGGGGGTGAGGGGGGGGTTAAAAACAGAACTGAAGGGGTTAAATACCTGAGGCTTTACCTGGCTCTCTGACAGCACAGTGGGTAGTAGGATCAGACTGACAGAGATCCCCCAGAACAGAGAGCGTCCGAGCGACTCGTCGCCACGGTAACCAGCGTCAAATGACATCGCGGGGTCAAGTGATGTTGCGTTACCATGGCAACGTGATGTCACATGACCCCACGACGTCATTTGATGCTGGAGCCGAGGAGGAGGAAGGGGGGCACAGGCAACAAGCTCCCTGCCACCCGGCACATGACAAGCTCAAGTCACCTCAGCAAGGCACAGGAGAGGCTAGAAAACGGCATGGTAGGAGATCTACTGCATATTATTGGGAGCCACGCTCACATCGCGTTATAAGCGGATTCGCGTTGTAACGGATCGCGCTATAACGGGGTTGAGCTGTATAGAAAAAGAGAGTTACTCTCTCTCTGCAAAACTATGATGTTCCCCTTGGGAGGGGACATACAATAATGCAGTCATTCCTAACAGGGGGTTCGTGAGGAGTCTCCAAGGGGTTTGCCAAAAAAACAAACATGTAATGGCTGACCCTAGGCATTATAGGGGGGTGTTCCTCAGCCCATGGGGGTCAATGTAGTTAGGCCCCAAACTGCACCCTGGCGTGGGTGGTATAGTGGTCAATTACAACAGGAGCTTCTAAAGTTCCTCGCAACAACTTTTTGTATCCACAGCGGCAAGGCATTGTGGGGCGTGACTTTGGAAGTTCCCGCGGTGATTGACAGCTATGTCACCAGTGCTGTCTGCGCACACGGAGCTGCAGTTAGTGCAGTTAGGGACTTATTAGGCTTCCGTTCCATCCCCATGAGCTCAGGACACTGTACTGCCTGTTTTCATGGCAAAAGTCTGACGGGTGGGCATTAGGAATTCATAATTCGGTGTTTGCAGAACAAATATTTTCTAGCAGGCAGTGCGCAATGTAAAAAAGGTTGGGAACCACTGCAATAATGTCACTAAGCTTTGCAATTGGCCTGATATTATCCAACACATTCTCTACAGTAATATTTCTTCCTTATACCGCAGGAAACAGAAAACTCCATTTCCTTCTAAGGAATTTAGTCATAATTTTTTTCTTATTTAGCACAGACCACATGGGCAGCGCTGTACATACAATTCTGCAGGTACAATAAGCCCCTGCTCTAAGGAACTTACAATCTAATTTTGCAGCTTGGGACACAAGGAGAGTCAACACTGGAACCAAGATCACCTGCTTCAAAAGTATTATTTCGTTGTGCAATTCTCACAGACTTAACTGCATGTCAACTGTGTGCTAGTAATTAATTTCTTGTTTTGTAGATTCATTTCCCAGACAGTTAGCTGGTTTAATAAATAGAGGACGGTCTGAAGACATGACACTGTTAACCAGAATTTCGTTGACTGGCAGTTTTAGTTGCATATTATACAAGACATGACACAGGGAAGAACGATATAAATAGATATCAGTGAAGAGTAAAATGAAACATTATAATCTAAGTGACGTGTTAGGAAATATATATAGAGAGAAAGATTACATGGAAAAGTTTTATATGGTTAGGTCGGGAGGGGAAATGTACTCGCAAGGAGTCGTGTTGTTACATGACAGTGCCTTGTAAAGGTGATTTTTCAGCTGGGTCTCACAGATGAGCAGATTGGAGGGAGGGGTGGGAAGGGATCCAGAGGTAGAGGGCAGTATGGAGAAAGATTTCAGATGGGACACAACAGTAGACATGTGAGACAGAGAGGAGATGAACACACGAGGCAAGCAGTTACAGATCTAGAGAGAAGAGCAGGGGTATAAGGAGGGCCAGATGAATGAAGAGCCTAGAAGGAGAGGAGATTAATCATGTAGGTAATACTGAATTTAATTCCCACAAAAAAAAAAAAAGAGAATATACGGAAAGAATTCTGTAATCTCAATGCAAATTAGTGGAAGGTTAGAGCATATCTCCCTCACTTCCAATTTTTCAACCTTTCCATGCTGAAATTACACAGGTGGTCCCTAAAATGGGATCGCGACAAAAGCACCCACAGATAAATGCACTCAAATATTGATTAGTTAGATCATTAATATGTTCAAAGATAAAATGTCTTTATAGAATAGCCACAAAAGTGAAATAATAAGAACGGTCCTACACTCAAAATAAAGCCCCCTTTCGCTTTAAAATCTTCCTTTAATTACGAGAAGATATACCAGGTGTGTATACAAAATATTGGAACATTAATTAAATACATAGTAAAAACACGGTGAGGAGATCGCTGGAAAATACCAAACACCTGTAGTCAGTATAACGATAACTACATTGTCTCTGAGTATCTGGCATGGTGAGCTATGATATACACAAGGTAAATCAATCATGTGTGTATGACGTATCTATGATATAGCTCACTGCAATAGTGTAATATAAAATACTAGCTGTACCCAATGTACCATACGCTGATCTAAGACAGGGGTGCGCAAGATTTTTCAGGGGGGGCGTGGAGCGTAGCAGGGAAAGATTGCGGACCCCTGATCTAAGACATTGGAAAGGTTATTAAACATTACTCTTTGTTTCCACTCCACCCTGTAATGCCTTGCAGTCTCATCCCCTCTTCCCCACCTTACGCTCTCCTCCATCATGCCCTGCTCCTCTTGGCATTCCCTGCCTTATTTCTGTCTGATCCTCTCTGTGCACACTACTGTACACTCCCTTCTCTCCCACTCATCTCATCTG
Source organism: Ascaphus truei (assembly GCF_040206685.1). Classification (NCBI taxonomy): domain Eukaryota; kingdom Metazoa; phylum Chordata; class Amphibia; order Anura; family Ascaphidae; genus Ascaphus; species Ascaphus truei. The sequence goes on along the minus strand of NC_134487.1, from coordinate 101,428,698 downwards.
TTTCCTCCCCGCTCTCTCTTTACACTCCCTCCTGCCGATGAGCACACTGCTCTCCATTCCCTCCTCCTCCTCATCCCTGTGTCCTCCTCTCCTTGCTGTCTCTCGCTCTTCTCCTTTTTGCACTCCCTGCCTTAGTGTGTCTGCTTCTCTGTGCATACTACACTCCATCCTCTCCTTGCTGTCTCCACTGCTATTAAAAACCCCTCTTCTCGTGTTTCCTGGGTGAGTGAGAAGCAGCTCAGTCTATCACAGAGGGGGAGGGATGTATATCTTTATTTATATACTCCCGACAGTTTACTCAGTGCTTTACAAAGACAATACAGTGCAAGGAATTATAATACAATAAGTGCAGCAACGTCATTCAATAGGAAAGGAAATCCCTGCCCAGGAGAGCTTACAATCTAAGTGATATGTAGAGACAGCAGGTGAGGAAATAAGTGCAGTAGATGGCAGTGCTTGGCCACAATGGTTGGTAGGAGTGACTGTGTGTGGGGACAGAAGCCATGAATGCAGGCTATTGGGATGCTTCTTTTGAGAGGTGAGTTTTAAGGTTGGTTGTTACTTAATTAGATTGGTTAACACCATTAGCAAGGAAAGAAGAGGTAGGGAGGCGTGGGCGAGGGGAGGTGTGTATATGGCTGGGTCCAGCAACAAGGAGGAGGAGTATAGAAAGAGGTGAGAAGAGGATTTATGGGGGGCAGGGGGGGGGGCTTTTTATTGAGGGATGTAGAAGTTGTTGGGAAAGGTGTGTAAATAGTGGTGCAGTGTATGGTCTCAAGCATAGGTGGAGGGGAGTTGGAGAGAACAGAAAAGTTTACAAAAAGGAGAGAGGAAAGAACAAACAGATAAAAACAATAGGGAGGGCATAATGAGATGCAGGGACAGAGGTGCTGTGGGAGGAGAAATTTCCCAGGTAGTAGAGGATAAGAAGAGGAGTAGAAAGAGCAGGTGTATAAATCAGGCTTCGGAGGGCCGTGTAGCACTGAAGGTTAAACTATATCTTACAAAATTAGTTTTTAGATGTGAACAAATTGTCATTATTTAGAAAGCCAAGTTCTCGCAGTTGCAGGGTACATGATGAAGTACAGGCATACCCCGCATTAACGTACGCAATGGGACCGGAGCATGTATGTAAAGCGAAAATGTACTTAAAGTGAAGCACTACCTTTTCCCCACTTATCGATGCATGTACTGTACTGCAATCGTTATATACGTGCATAACTGATGTAAATAACGCATGTATAACAGGCTCTATAATCTCCCCGCTTGCGCACAGCTTCGGTACAGGTAGGGAGCCAGTATTGCTGTTCAGGACGTGCTGACAGGCGCATGCGTGAGCTGCCGTTTGCCTATTGGGCGACATGTACTTACTCGCGAGTGTACTTAAAGTGAGTGTACTTAAAGCGGGGTATGCCTGTACAGAGTCCAATTGTATTCTTCACCTCCAATTTGAACTCCACAGACACTTCATATGTGACACTTAAGATGTTACACATCCAATGTGCAGTCTTATTACACAGGATGTGCAGTCTCATTGGCTGTCCCTGGGTGAGCAAAAGGTCGATCATCCTATCACAGAGGGGGAATCTAATCTCCCAAGAGAAGCAAGCAACTGCAGCTGCTGGCTAATTGAGCAGGCTGAACTCCTGGTTGCTCATGGGGTTTTAAAAGTCTGGAAGTGTTTTAAGGCAGACACAGAGCTGCCATGAAGTGAGAGAGACTGATTTGTTGCCAGGAGAGATAGAAAGTGCTACCCAGCTAAAGAAGAGGCTGGCACAGTTCCTTAGACCCACTGGACGGTGGTCGCGGAGTCTGCTGGGACAGCCTGGGTCTTAATCCCAGGAAGAAGAAGGAAGGACGAGAGACCGTGCTGAAGTGGGGATGTCCTGCCCTTAACATTGGACTTACAGAGGAGAGATTCTCTGAGCTCTCGTGGGGCTGAGCTCTCGTGGGGCTGAGCTCCCCTAGGAAGGAAGGACGCAAGACCATGCTGCAGTGGGGACATCTGCTCCAAACCCTGGAGTAACAGATAAACAACACACTTTATTGCTATGCTCAGAGACTGTATATGTTAAGATACAATAGTACCTGTTTGGGGTGGTAACCAGCCTAGCTGTCCATCCAGGTAGTAAGGGTTGAAGCTGAATGTGAAGTTAGTCTCCTAAGAGGAGTAGGAATTTATTTTATGATTTATGATTATTTTATGATTTTGTTTTAACTTAAAGGGACGGTGGGCCTTTTATTTAGCCTTGTAAATAAACCCCATATAGATAAATGCTACGTTTCCTGCCTTAATCTGGGACACGAGATCCTACACTGTGACGGAGGCCTTAGTCCAGTTGCGATAGTGCAGAATAAATGAGTTCTTCAATATTAGGTGATACCTTTTTTTATTGGACTAACAATTTATGTCATAGGACAAGCTTTAGAGAGTTCTCCTCTTGTTCAGGTCAAGCAAGTCATATATATATATATATATATATATATATATATATATATATATATATATATATATATATATATATATACAGTGCTCGACAAACCCGGTCGCCAACTCGCCAGCTGCGATCGGATATTGGCTCGTGGCCAGTAACCTTTCCCCTGCTCTGCAAAAAAAAAAATCCCGTTCGGAAAAAAAAAAAAATTTGAAAAAAAAAAAATCGTAGCTGATTGGCTGTGACGCGGGATGGAGTTGCCAGGACTTCAAACCGCCCTTTCTGCATGGGTAAGTAATGGGGGGGGGGGGGGGTTGAGTGCGTGCGTGCGCGTCTGCTGCTGCTCCTCCTCCTCATATCCTGCTGTATAATTCTGTCAGCTCCTATAATTTACAATTTACTGATCCGGTCATGGAGGAGTTTGGACAGATGCTTCAGGTGGGGGGAATTTAATGCACTTTAAATATTTATATACTGTATACACTGATACATCCTTCCCCCTCTCTCCGGTGCTCCCGCTGCCCGCGCGGGTCTCAACATACTGTAAAAGCCGGGGTGTTTCCCTCCCCTCCTCCCGGTGCTCCCGCTACCCACGCGGGTCACATGCTGAAGTAACCGGGGTGTTTCTCGCCCCCCCCCCCCCATCCTGTGTTCCCGCTGCCCGCGCGGGTCACATGCTGAAGTAACCGGGGTGTTTCTCTCCCCCTCCCCCCCATCCTGTGTTCCCGCTGCCCGCGCGGGTCACATGCTGAAGTAACCGGGGTGTTTCTCTCCCCCCCCCCCATCCTGTGTTCCCGCTGCCCGCGCGGGTCACATGCTGTAGTAACCGGGGTGTTTCTCTCCCCTCCCCCCATCCTGTGTT